>NC_037673.1:22312037-22612037 GCF_003255815.1 Theropithecus gelada
GCAGGCATCTGTAATCCCAGCTACTCAGGAGACTGAGGAAGTAGAATCGCTTGAACCCAGGGAGACAGAGATTGCAGTGAGCCGAGATTGTGCCAGTGCACTCCAGCCTGGGTGACAGAGGGAGACTGTCCAAAAAAAAAAAAAAAAAAAAAAGATGTATGTATGTGTGTGTGTGTGTGTGTGTGTGTGTGTGTGTGTGTATAGCAATTGCAAAAGTATAATAAACCATTATAATTATAAAGGGGCTCATCTCACCAAAACTTTAATATCTAATTTGATTCCACCACAGTTTTATACTTTCCCTTTTAGCATTTTCAGATTTTCTTGTATTGCATGTAAGACTACCCAGTAGCATCTACCCAAAAGAAAAAGCCAACTGCTCTTGTTATCCACATGACCACCTTGAGAGCACATAGCAGCTTGCAGAGCACATGGTATTGTGCTACTTATAGCATCGATTACGATGTCTAAATCATACAAGGTTTAATCGCAGTCATCTTTTATCATCATGGATGTTCCCTGGGCTCTGTCTAATCTGATCATATTGAAATGTGCTGTCTTGATTTTTTACGAATTAGGGCAAAGTCACCCTTCCTCACCATCTGAAATCTCAGATGGTCCTTCCTACCTAGTAATAAAAATGAAAATTATTTTCCTTGGCAACTCAGGCAGTATTCTGGTTAATTATGTGGATGTAAGTCTTAGATTATTTGCATATTTTATAGCTGGAAATACCTTTACTGCCAGTTCTTTTTAAAACTTTAACATACTACTTTATATTACTTTATGTTATTTTGTCACATTTTAAGAACTTATTCAATTCATCTGAAATTCTTTCTGTTACAAATGTGGCTCTAAAGGGAAGAGGTAACTGTAACACAAGTAGACAGTTTATCTGAGCCAAGCTTAAGGATTGCAATTGAAGAGCATAGATTCAAGTTGCCCTAAATATATGTTTGGATTAGGAGCAATTATAAGTAGGATTTTAAAGAAGAAGAGGCAGTTTCTAAGTTCTTTGTCATGAATTTACATTAAAATAACATAAATTATTGATCGGCTACACATTTTTCTTTGTATCACAAAGCTAAGGAACATAAAAATAATGAGTAAGGCAGCTCTTCAGGAACAAAATGCCTTTAAACAATTGCCGGCCGGGCACAGTGACTCACGCCTGCAATCCCAGCACTTTGGGAGGCCGAGGAGGGTGGATCATGAGGTCAGGAGTTCAAGACCAGCCTGACCAACATGGTGAAACCTCATCTCTACTAAAAATACAACAATTAGCCAGGCGTAGTGGCACATGCCTATAATCCCGGCTACTCAGGAGGCTGAGGCAGGAGAATCACTTGAACCTGGGAGGTAGAGGTTTTAGTGAGCTGAGATCACGCTATTACACTCCAGCCTAGGTGACAGAGCGAGACTCCATCTAAAAAAAAAAAAAAAAAAAAAAAAAATGCCTCTGCCTGGCCCTGTGCATGGGTACATGGTGGTGGTGTGGTGGTCTAGGGAAGTTCATGACTGAAGTCTGGTACTCATTTCTCTCTGGGCCTGATAAATTTTGCATACCTCACATAGCTCAGACTGCTCCAAACTATTTTTCTCTTCTCACAAGGCAGATTCTGCATACATTTAAAAACATGTTTACATTTTAAAATTATTTATAATGGTAACTATATATCAAAATATGATGTATCCCCAAAACTATCAAGATCATGCAGTACCAGCTTATAAAATGTAGGCTAAAAATAATAAATACACATATAACTGAATTAGTTATCTTTTGAAATATTTCTTAAATGGCTTCCACACTATGCTGCATTTAGAAGTAGATATATAAACCCTGACCAAAAAAGGGGCTCATTCAGAATACATCACTTGCAAAAAAATTATACATTATGGTTAATAAAAATATATTAGATGTTTAGAAGTCATACACTAAAATGAGTTTTTAGTATATATGTTATCAAGTTGAATATAAACATATTGAATACATATTTTGCAAGATGTTAACCATTAGGGGAAACCAAAGAAAGTATCCATGGAATCTTCTATTATTTCTCACAACTCAATGTGACTTTACAATTATCTCAAAATAAAAGCATTAGTTAAAAAAGTTAGATAACTCTGGAAAAATGAGAATTAAAAAATAAATATACCCTTTTGACTTTCTTTTAAAATTTTCTAAATGTATTCACTTATTATTCATTTGTTCATATAGCTTTTTTTATTTCTTTTCACTTCAGTTAATTACTTATCAATTTCAAAAGGTATTTTGTGATATATTTCACTTGGATTATTTCACTTACTGTCCTTTATTGCTGCAAGTATCCCAAACTGATAATAATGAGGAACTTAAATAGTCTCTTGTCTGTACGTAAGTTAGTTAAAAAGTTAAAAGAAAAAAGTTGCTATTTGTTTCCGTGTGAATCAGTAGCTTTCTGTTCCCTACTAAACACTAATCCATCTTTTTTTTTTTTTTTTTCACTCATACATTCAACAAATATTTATTAAGCACCTATCTGCAGCTTCTTGCTGTTCCAAGCATTGAGAATTCTGGTGAAAATATAGCCTCTTCCCCTTCCATCAGAGGTACGGACATGAATTGGAGAGTTCCACACATAAACAAGTAGACAAATATAACAAGAATATATTTTCAAATGCCTAGGAGATGGCTTCTACTTTCCCCTTCAAACCTTTCCCCTTTGTGTATTCCATCTCTTAGGACAAAGTTTAACAGCACACTTGTTATTGTGGGATTGAAAGTTCTCTGTTTGGGGTAGCTGTGCAGTGCATGTTATCAGCATCCTAGGCCACTACATCCCATCCACTACATGTCAGTTAGCATTTACTTCTCAGGTTGTGAAAACAAAACTGTTTGCAGACCTTACTCCCCTTGGTGGAGAAGGGTAAAATTGTGGTTGTATATCACTGTCTAAAATATTTCTGAAATTTTTGCCCAAACGGATTCACATAAATGCCCCAAGGACCTCAGAGTAGGTATTAAACCTTTTTTATCAAGATGATAAATTCTGAAGGTAGACTTTGAGAACACAGAAAGTGCCATGTTTTTTCCTAAATTTTTAGACTAAAGTCAAATGAGGAAAAAAAAAAAGACATAAAATAAACTCAAAGAAGGGATATGAAACTTTAAAATACTTTTTACTGTAATTCTGATGAGATGAACGTCTTCTGGAGACTTTTTGAGCAGAAGAGTAATATTATACAAATTTAGGGTGACCAACTTATTCTGGTTTGCCTGGGACTTTCCCAGTCTTTGTTCTAAAAGTCCCATTTCCTGTGAAAGCTCTTAGCCTTAAACAAACCAGGGTTATTGATCACCCTATATCAATTTTATTTTAAAATGATTACTTCGTGGATGAAGAACATTTGATATATATACCCCATGGAATACTACACAGCCATTAAAAGGAACAAAACAATATTTTTTGCAGCAACTGGGATGGAACTGGTGGCCATTATGCGAAGTGGAGTAACACAGAGGTGGAAAACCAAAAACCATATGTTCTCGCTTAGAAGTGGAAGCAAGCTCTGAGTTTGCAAAGGCATGCAGAGCGATATAATGAATTTGAGAGACTCAGAGGGGAGGGGCCCAGGGATAAAAATACTACACATTGGGTACAATGTACACCACTCCAGTGACAGGTACACTATCATCTCAGAATTTACCAATATGTACTTTGCCCATGTAACAAAAAAACACTTGTACCCCAAAACCTATTGAAATTAAAAAAAAAGAAAAAGAAAAAGAAAAAAGCTCACTTTGTTTAAGAATATATGGTAGGGTTAGGGTTGATGGCAGATAGTGGAAGGTATTAGAAGAATACGGTAATAATCTAAGAGACGAAGGTGGCTTTTTCAGGTGATGTTCTGTTCCATTTGGGGCATATAAAGCTTGAGATGTGTGTTATATACTCGACTGGAGGTGTCAATCTACGTTTTGTACAAATCTGAAGCTAAGGAACCCGGAGGTAACTTTGAGAGTAGTCAGGGTTTTTAAAAACCATGGTGTTGAGGTTGAATTGAGTACCGTCAAATTCAAATTCATACATGGAAGTCTCAACCTCCAGTACCTCAGAATGTATGTATATTTGGAGATACGGTCTTTGAGAGGTAATTCAGTTAAAAATGAGGCTTTTAGGGTGGAGCCCTAATCCACTATGGGTGATGTCTTTATTAGAAGTGGCAGAGACATTCGGGTTGCACTCACACAGACAAAAAGTCATGCTTGGACACAGCAGGAAGGCAACCAACTCCTCAGAAGAAACTGAACCTGCTGCCCTCTTGATTTTGGTTCCCAAAACTGTGAGAAAATATATATCTGTTATTGAAGTCACTGAAGCTGTGCTGTGTTATTATGAAAGTTCTAAAATGTGAATATACATGGTTTTAGACGGTATGCCATGTAAGGTGAGCTCGTAAATGCAGGACGCTGAGTGAAGGGCGCTACACAAAGTAAAGGCAGGGAAGAAGAACCAACGTTTGTCAGAAGGATTGTAAAATTACAAGCTGATGCAATGCAATAGAAATCTTAAGAACATACAAACCAAAAGAGGAATGAAGAAAGATCACAAACATTAGAGGAATTCAAGGTCACTAGGGTTAGAATAAGTTTTTTTGTTTGTTTGTTTTTAAATATAAGACGAAAGATAATATTTTTAAAACATGTTTGAGTCCTCAAGCGGATAAAAGCAGAAGTCCCTGGACTGGACTGTTCTTTTCTTTTCTCTCTGTCTCTCTCTCTCTCTCTTTTTTTTTTTTTTTTTTTTTTTTTTTTTGACGGAGTCTCACTCTGTCGCCCAGGCTGGAGTGCAGTGGCGCGATCTCGGCTCACTGCAAGCTCAGTCTCCCGGATTCACGCCATTCTCTTGCCTCCTCCCTCAGTAGCCAGGACTACAGGCGCCTGCCACCACCGCCTGGCTATTTTTTTATTTTTTTCATTTTTTATTTTTAGTAGACACGGGGTTTCACCTGGTTACCCAGGATGATCTTGATCTCCTGACCTCGTGATCTGCCCGCCCAGGCCTCGCAAAGTGCTAGGATTATAGGCATGAGCCACCGCGACCAGCCTGGGCTGTTCTTTTACACAAGAGAAAAGATCATTTATCCTTTTTTCACAGTAAACAAAAACAACAAAAACCTTGGAGTTCATGCAGATAGCTTAGCAGATTTTGTGACGATTAGGTTATTTTTATATGGAGGTGTCTATTCATTTCTATGAATAAGAAATGAGAGGAAGAAGGTGGATGGAGCTTATATAGATTGGAAGGGAAGAAACATAGTATTATCTCTGAGAGATGGAAAGTGAACTTATTAAGAAAATGTAGGAGAATGAAAAGTCCTGTGTGTGCTTGTGAGGTATTTACTCATAAAATTAAGGTGAGATTCATCAGAAAGGTGAAGGTCTAGAAAAGACACACGTATTAAATGATGGATTAGAAATGTACACTGGATTCTATCCTAGCTAAAAAAAAACCAAAAAACAAACAAACAAAAAATCTGTATTTTTTAGTCTTAGGACAAGTTTGGGACAATAATTTTGGGGCTTTAGGGGGACAACTTGGAAATATGTTATGGATACAGTTTTCAAGATGGAAGAGGAACAGGAGAGAAGTAATAAAAGATGGCATTTAAGTTTTGTGATTGAGGAATTGGTGGCTGCATTACCAGACACCTTTTGCAAACTCTATGAAGGAGGTTTTGAAACAGAAATTAGGAGTTTCATTTTTTTTTTAATTCTTTTGCAAACTGCTAATACCTCTCTTATTCCATAATGTCAGGGTTTAAATAGACACAAGATCACCCCGCCTACGGGAACGTTTCTTAGCCTCTCTTCTAAGGTGGAATAAAAAAGTAACAGAGTCCTGACAAGAGAACGTGATAGGGGCTGCCTCTAGATCTTGTTCTTAAAGAATTGGGTTCCTCAGATGCGTAGGTGAATATCTACCAGTGTATCAGCCAGAAACGAATGACATGAATTAAGGATGCCAAAACTATTAAACTATCTCCAATACATACCAATCTAAGACTAAAAAACATTAAGAGAATGCTAAGATTTTTCTTTTTGGTTTTGTATTATGTTATTAAATAGCTCATAAACTCACTGATAAAACCTTTAGATACAGAGAACAACCCATTTCCAAATAAGCCCCCCCAACACACATGCAGACATCACAAAATATATTAAAAATAAAAAATTTGTAAAAGACTGCCTTTGCATTCTTTACATTCTACTAGTTCTCACACAATCATTCAGTTCCATATAAGGCCATTATTATTTTATTTTGTTCCCTTAGGCCCGAATAATGTTTACCCTGAACCCAAAGAGAATTTTACTGTAAAACTAAAATATTGTCTGATTCCTAAATAACCAGCAAATACATGATGTGATTGATTTTTATTAGTTACTTTTGAAACCAGGGGACTAATCTGTAAATATACCTCATGTTTTGAGATTCCAAAATTATATCTGTACCTATAACATCCTATGATTCTAACCCTAATTGTTTATTCTTTTAAACATAATACAAACAAAATAATAAAGAAGTGATACGGTTCATCCTCTCGATATGTAAAAGGTCTATAATGAGGTTATTTAATACTACAATGATACACATTTATATTCAAGTAGGAAAAAAGACATATTAGATGAACAGTGCCAGAAACTAGGAATGGGTTACATAATTTATTATTTTTCCCTCTGCTTTAGGATGTGTGTTTTGGCTTTACTTTAAGATAATGGTATCAGAACATTTTATGTGTCCAGATACCAGGAGGCATATTGCTACTCTACTAGGTGAGAAATATACCACTTTAAAGACGGTAGTGGACTATTTCACTAGATAGATTAACTATTAAAAGTAAGCATAGCCTGTAACCCCAGCACTTTGGGAGACCATGGTGGGTGGATCTCCCTCAGGAGTTCGAGACCAGCCTGGCCAACATGGTGAAACCCCATCTCTACTAAAAATACAGAAATTAGTCAGGTGTGGTGGTGGTTGCCTGTAATCCCAGCTACTCGGGAGGCTGATGCAGGAGAACGGCTTGAACCAGGGAGGCAGAGGTTTCAGTGAGCCGAGATTACATCATTGCAATCCAGCCTGAGCAACAGAGCGAGGCTCTGTCTCAAAAAAAAAAAAAAAAAAAAAAATTAAGCCCAAAATATTTTATTAAAGATATTATTTGTACCTTCTAGTTGAAATACAACATATTCGCACATATATATTATGCTTATATATAAACACATATATATACACACACACACATATATTACAGGTATACATAAATTTACACACACCTATGTATTTAAAGAGATTATAATACAACCAGCCATGAATACAGAGAAAGACAAAGTGATAGAATGTTATATATTAGTTTTTGTTAATTTGATTGAAATCTGAATATATAGTTCCTTTAACTCTGGTTGTTTTCACTTAAAACGGGTATAAAATGAAAAGTTCGATACACATATTTTTTAAAATATCTACTTTTACCTGCAAGTAAAATTCAAAGCATAATAACCATTTGCACAATAAATACTTCTTGCTCATGTCATAAATGGCACTAATAACAGCATTTATAATAAAAATTAGTAATGCAATAATTTGTCTTGATGCCAAGTGACATGAACTTAAATTTTGTTTCTAAGCAAAGAGGGTACTTAAGGCAACTGTGAATTGGCATCGGTGTGTTGACACACAGCAAGATTCACTTGCAATCCATATTTTTGGCCTAAAACTGCAATTCGGTGTTTAGATAATAAGTCCCATAATCATCCAGGCAACTAAGGCAAAGAATACATTTTCTGAACCTGTTTTCACAAGTTTTTCTTTCTTCCATCTTAATTTACAAATTCCTGAGCACTTAATGGGGAAGAATCATTTGAGTTTGAGGAAATGAAAGAACTGAAATAGCCTTTATTTTGAAAACAATCAGTAGAGTAACTTCGATGTGCCAAGTGGAGTGTCAAATCAAATCACTTTAGAAAGCGGTCCTCATGTGTTTAGGTTTCATTAGCCAGTAGGAAAAAATAAATTCTTGTTACTATCTACAGTTTTGTTGCTGGTATATTAGAGTCTACAGAGACATCACATGGCACCAATAAACCTGGCCAATTTGCCTTTTTTGGGCTGCCTCTGAGATCATCAGCTCCTGACTTTTTGCTTCCTGCAAAGATTAGCACGTTGCCTTGATGATATACTATTCGGGAACATATGTGCACTGTTGCAATCAACCTGTCAACTCAGAATCAAAGTTCATTTCCCTCATGTGAAATGTGTAGGGGGAGGCTCCCTTATCCCTATATGAGTATCATTTATCAAAGTTCCATTTGAAGATTGCATGGCCTCCAAAGTATTATAATTTTGTTCCCCAAAGAATGCTCACAAAAGTTTAATGCATCTGCAATTGAGGCAATCCAAGTAACAGGAATCAAGCTGTACCTGAAGCCATGCCTTCTCAGCCCTCAGGCACTAAGGGGAGATTTTCTTTCAGGGGCCCTGTGGTGCCAGCCTTGCAATTTGCCTTTGGAAAGAATCTCTTTCAATTTGTCCTCTTCATCCAAACATGACATGCTTGTATATGTAAATGTGCATATGTGTGAACATATTTGTCAAATGTTGAGACTATTTTAATTATTTATATATTATGATCATCAGGCTTCTGTAACCCAATCATTAAAATATGCCTGTCTGGTAGGGGAATAAAAAACAAAAAACAAACAACCAAAAAAAACTGTTAATGGCTTTGCTCATCTAATATATGTGTCAATGTCTCTGGTTTGTGAAAAACATGATTTAAAATGTTCAAAGGTCTGGAAAAAAGCATAGGATCATTTATGGCAATCTTATGTAGTATGGCTTTACATAACCTTAGTTTTCAAGGGCAAACTGAAATTTCATATCACAGCCAATCTGTGTTATGTGACAACAACCACCAGAGAAAAATCAGAGCTACTTAGATTTTAAGATTTAAAGCAAATCAAGAAATATTTTAGAGATGCTAATTCAGCACTGTGAGTTAGAGAAAGGATAAGTAAGATAGATGGGTGCTCCAGTTATGTGAATTAGAACAGAAATAGACTCATTGGCGATACTCTAATAACAGGAGAGAAGAATAGAGTGCAGCGGAAGCAAAGGGTTAACTTGAAAGCTGGGATGTCAACCTCTCTTATTCCCTTTTTAAAAGGGAAATGACAGAGCTCAGCAAATACCTCAAGACCAACATCCTATGTGGGAAGAAAAGGGACAAAAGGCAACGCAGTTTACACAAATGCTAGCAGCAGAGTATGGAAATTTAGGGTTTGTCTATGTGGAAAGGCAAACTTCTTCACTTATAAGAATATAGTTTCTCTCTCACAGGGCCCCATTGCTCGGCACCGTAATAACTGACATTACAATGATAAAAAGGAAGAATTCAATAAAATCATAGGGTTCATCATGCAAATGGTAATCAATAGAAACATTATATTGTGATTAGGCTAATAACATATTTTTCAAACATATGGGCAAATTATATTTATAAATTATTTAGTAACATTTTTCTTTCATATTTATTACAAGGGTATATGAACTAGATGAAAAAATATCACCCTTTCCATTGGGATAATTTCAGGGTTCCTTTAGAGAGAGTGATGGAAGTGGGAAAGAGGGAGGGGGAGTGAGAGAAAGAAGAAAGAGGGAAGGAAGAGGAGGGAGAGAGGAAGAGAGAAAAGAGAAGGAAGAAGAAAAGGAGGAGAAACAGAGGAAGAGGAAGAAGGATAAAAAGGGGAAGGGGAAGGGGTAGGGAGCAGGAGAAGGGAGATTGAGACTAACTGATACTTCCATCTATTGAGCAGTAGGGGGATATCTGGGAGACCACATTCTCAAGCCTTCAGCCTGAAACTAATGAAACTCTTCCAAAACCAAACCCACTTAGATCCTCCCTTATTCTGACCCAGAATGCAGGTTTGAGATTTGTTCCCCATCACCAGTTTTTGACTTGTGTCCTGAGAAGGTGGAAAAATCAGAAAACTAGAGAATAGGACAAACAGAATTAGCCAATGCCTGAGAAGAAAGCAAAAATCATAAAATGTTAAAAGTGAAATAATGAAGTATAGGTGACTTGATATTTCACATAGGGGAGAGTTTAAAATTAATACATCTTATTGAACTAATTAAAAGTTGTTATCACAACTCAAAGTCACTCTGTTTGATTTTCTTGGGTGATAAAATTGTAAATGGGTTATTCGATTTATGCAGGAGAATTTTTTGATATATAAATTCATTATTTGGAAATTTGAATGGTTTTTCTCTATTTAATCTCACATTGATAACGCATGTCATAAAATAAAGGTCTCAGATTTTTATTTTTAGAGTAAAATAAAAATATATAGAATATTTTTCAAGCAGAGCATGCATACCTATGTGAAATACAAATAAACAAGTGAACAAGCAAAACCCCAGGAATTAAACCGACATTTATTTACTGACTATAGATGTCTCCAGTATTTAACTTCATATCAGAAGGAGGCTTGAGATTAAACATTTCACCTGAGATCATTTGCTTTTCTCTCAGTACTACTTAGCCTAAGCTAAATTGTACAGTGATGACTATCAAACCCAACATGCTCTGAGGCTCTTAAAAAACAAAGGTTTATTTTTTACTTATAGTACTTATTTGTCACTGATCACTGTCTTCACTGTGAGCTCCAGGCTAGTGGCAGGGGATGTCTATCTAAATTATCAGTTTTCTATAATTCCTAAAGTGGGGATTGGAACATATTTTGAATAATAACAATGCAACGTATCACAGTTCAACTATATTATGAGAGGGCAAAGTAATTATTCCAAATAGTCCTATGTTGCTCTATGATAATTTGAACAAATAGTGAATAGGCATTTTTTGACTAAAGGTTCAGATTAAAATAATTATCATTCTGTGAAACGTTTGTTTTGGTAAAAGCGTTGCACAACTGATAGGAAGTAAATTACTGGTTTTCAAAACAATAAATTTAATACTAAAGGTATCACTATATTTTTGCATTTTTACATTTAAGTAACATTTTATCAGACTATAGACTGAATTAAAATTTTTATTTTAATGTATTTATTTTGTAATATCTCACTGCAGACCTTTTATTCAGATACCCCTTCGACTCCAGAATAGCAAGCAACAACATATTATTAAAGAAATTACTGGCTAAGTCCAGAATTATAAATTCCTTATTATTATGATTAGCAGAGAGGTAATTTACGACAGTAAAATTTCAGACCAAACCTGTGTCTCTAATCTTGATAAACAATTGACTTTTTTACAATAAGCAAATTTGATATCTATTTCATAAATAGCAAATAAATGGACAACCTCAGAATATCATTTTAATGAGTGTGACTTTCCTGACTGTAACCACACATTCAGTATTCACTGAAGCTTCCTGTGTAGGATAAGAGTCAGGAAAACTTAAAAAGCACTTAAAAACCATAGCAGACAATGGAAAGTATAAAGGCCATTTAGGTTTCAGAAAGTTAAGCATAACAATATGCCTTCAAAAGATTCTCAAAAGGCATCAGCTTAGGATTCCTCTCATGGAGTTAAGGCCAAGAATTAAAAGGCAAATGTATCAGAAGCAGCAGAAAAGTCACCCCTTTAAGAAAATCTGAAAGTTTCATAAATATATTTCAGCTTTATTTTTTTTAAAAAACACACGGTAATCTGCTTTGATTTAATGTTATTCACAAGAGCATGAAAAAATTCTCTTGTGAAGGTTAGGACTCCAGAAATATTTTATATCATTATTTCCTCTGTTTAGTTGGCTTCATTGCCAAATATCCAGTAGAAACTCAATAAATTTAAATTGATGATGATGATGGTGATGATGATCATGATGATAACTGCTCTGAGACACACGCACACACAGGTTGAAAAATCAGTTATTAGGTCCATGTGTACTTTAACTTGAATCTGTCTTTCTAAATAATTTGAAATCAGATTTATATTCTTTTGTGTCTGCTATATTTTGATGAGAAGTGAAGAAATTGCAGGCACAGACTTTGTATATTGATGATGCAGAATTTATTTATTAGGCTCATTCACTGGGCAGGTGAGTGAGCTATCTTTTTTGATCACACCCACTGAATTCTGGGACAATGAGCCCTTGTACAATTGCAAACTCAATTATAGCCTGAATTAATATTTTATACATTAAATTTCATAAGTTATACTTGGTTGAACAGAGTAACTGAATTAAAATATGATTTATAATTAAATCCTTATCAATCACCCTAAAAGTGCAACCAATCTGTATATTTGGCTCCCAGTTCTCATTTAAAATTGTGAAATGACTTGTCAGGTAATAAGAGTAATCAGTTTTAGGCAAGAGACAATTGCTTGCTGTAATACAGTCCCATTTGTAATTGATCAGCAATGGCATGATGATTTATCATTCATGAGATGTATACCACCTCAGAAAGCTTAACTTACACAGTGAAGCATTCAGTCTCAAATGTGAAAACATTTTACAACCGGGACAGGTCTATACTCTGTATGTTTCATGTTTTCTGCCTCTTAAAAAATTTGACTAGATTGACTTCCTGTTATATATAATTCACAGTATTAAAATTTATATTAGATACAAACATATATGCAGGTTTATCGTTGCTCTTATAAAAATACTTTCAAACCATTAATAATGTGAACTGTGTCAACACTGGCTACATTGGAGAAGGATTACTTATATATATATTGACATTTTATTAACAGAAAAATCCAGTAAATTTTATCTATTTGTCTCTGACTACGAAATACTCATGAGTTATCAGAATTTCTAATAGAAGATTATATATTTTATATTTACTGGCATAAATTGTTTAATATCACACATGGAAAATAATGACGTAAAGGCTCAAATTTGAAATGGGCTTCTATATGAAGAATCAAGAAACGTATCACCACATGGCAAGTGCTCTGTAAGTACAAGGCCCAGGGAAGACAGAAAATGAAGGAATGGTGAAACACGATTAAAATAAGGAGACATGGAGTTGTATCACAATAAACATAAGATTAAGTGTTGGTACATTTTCAGGTGTTTTGTTTGCTTTGCTTTAAGTTATAGAAAGAAGAGGGAGAAGGAACATGTTATACATCACAAGCTGGAGTTAAATCCTAGAGCACTGGTTTAGGTTTAGCTAAATTACTTGTGCTCTTAATCTTTCATTTCTTCATCTGTAAATCTGAATAATAGTAATTTACTTGCCCAAAAGTCTTGAGGCTCATCAAAATAGTAAATGTGAAAGAAATTATCTCAATAATTTAGCTCCATTGGAACATGCTATTACTGTAACTTTATATATTAAATGTTTTTTGTTTGTTAAGTTTTGCATGGACATACAACGCATTTACTTCTTCAGCACAATGCAAAAAATTCACAGTGATTAGATGACTTCAGTGATGACAAGGCTTGCAATGATGATATTATAACAAAGTAATTTTATTTAAACTGTAGGTTATAAAGATTCAGTGGTGCAAAGTTTACTAAAATTATTAGCAAATAGGAAGTTAGGAATGATTTCAGTTAATCTTATCATTTTAAGGTTATGGAATTTTAATCTTATTGGTAAATTACCACATATATTTTTTATAAATCATTATCATTTTTTATTCATGAGAAAAAGGTAACTAGCTTTAGATATCTATATGTAATAGTTAAAATATCCTTGTTTATACTACTTTATTTAGGAGGTGACCGTGTTAACCCTCTTAAGTTAGATTGCATCATATAGAATTCTGTAAGTCAGATTTTGAAAAGTTACTAAATTATCATGGTTGTAGGTTACCTTACTGAGTGTATCTCAAGTTCTAAAATTTAAAAAAGAGTACATATGAGAAAACTTTAAACTTTTTATTGCAATAAATAGCCAAATACTTTATTATTTTATAAAATAGATTTAGATATTTTATCTGACCACTTAACTTTAGGAAGCAGAAAAAAAAGTATTTGTAATTATTTTCAGTTTAATGTGGCTTCAAAAATAAATAAAATAATTTATCCCTGTTGACAATTATGGCAATGGCCTCTTCTGTCTGATATGTTCTTTAAGAATACAACACAGTAAGTTTCTTTATTCTAAATCTGAAAATGAAGTTTCCGTCACGCTAATTTGTAATCGAATATAATAGTTCATAGGAAAATTTATGCTGTTTACATTAAACAGCATAAACCCAAGCTGGCTAACTTAATAAAGCAGGATGGGATGATCATTATCTAAGTGGAGGGCTGACTTAAAATACTCTATACCTGTAAAATGCCATTCATTAAAAATTGACTCAAGATTTATAGCTGTAGGTAATAATTCAATGTCAGTGAAAATCAGGGCATGTGCCTCAGCAGCAGAAATTAACCTGCAAGAAAATGGTCGTGTTTTGGTGCTGGGTGGGACACTTCTCTCTACTAATGATCTGCGAGTATGAAAACATTTGGCAAAATCCCCAAATTGTTCCCTTACTTATATACAAATGATGTTAAAATATAAATCATAACAAAAACAAGCTTCCTTTGATTGCAATAAAATTTATATTCGTTTTATGTGATATAGTGAATATAAGTTATAATACTAAACCCCAAAGCAAAAAGTCAGAAAGCATATTAAAAAGCTCACTTTTAGAGGAAAAGCCAAATCAGATACTACTTAGAAATATCAATGATGAAGGCTTTACCATGTTGATTTCAAATAATACCACATGAAAAAAAGTATGTTGTATTCCAAAAGTAAATATATTTATGTATTATATCACATTATACAAAACAAATGGAAAAATCTAAATTTACAGTATCAGAGATCCACAGTTGAGAAAGTAGAACTTCACTCTCAACTCTGACTGAATCATTTCTCTTGTGTAAGTAACCTAAAAACAAAGGTAATTATGGCCAGGCAGGGTGGCTCACGCCTGTAATCTCAGAGCTTTGGGAGGCTGAGGCGGGCGCATCACGAGGTCAACAGACCAAGACCATTCTGCCTAACACTATGAAACCCCGTCTCTACTAAAAAATACAAAAAATTAGCCGGGAGCGGTGGCGGGCGCCTGTAGTCCCAGCTACTCGGGAGGCTGAGGCAGGAGAATGGCATAAACCCGGGAGGCGGAGCTTGCAGTGAGCCGATATTGCGCCACTGCACTCCAGCCTGGGCGACAGAGCAAGACTCCGCCTCAAACAACAACAACAACAACAACAACAAAAAAAAAAAAAAAAAAAAAAGGTAAGCACAAGCAATAAAGTTAATCAAAATAAATTCATTGGATTAATGAGTGAAAAAGTTATAGTGCATATGATCCTAAAAGGGAATGGTCATAAATGAATCTAATTACAAGAGGTCAATATCATATATGTCACTGTGAAATATTATATTATTCAAGATATTAAGTACAGTTAAGAATAGCTTTTCGCTTTTTCTCGCCTAATGTCAGTATTTGGAAACAAAGCAAAACAAAATTCATTCTCTCAATCAAGGATTTATCTACTTCACCAGGACTCTAATTTCCCAGTTGGCTTTACATCTCATGAAACTACAAAGAATAACCGCGTTAACATTCTACACATCTAACAACACATCACATCAAATATATGCTCAAAAGTATCCTAGATAGACAGGAATGTAGAACAAGAAATAGACACAAGGAAGAAATGTTTCCTTTCACTTGTGAAAAATTGTACCTATAAAATCCTGTCAAATTCTGTGTCTATACTTGACAGTGAAAATATATTGAATATCAAGCCATTTTTCTAGCCCCATCGCTGATAATGATCATATGAATGTGGCAAGGTTTAATACTTCAAAATACCCAAAAGGCAGTGTTGTATATGCTGTGTTTCACTTATTCCGGCTATATGCATATTGTATGAAAGCCTGATTATGAAAATATTTGTATGTACGCTAGACAGCAAAAGCATTTAGGCAAATTATATTGCTCAAGAAATCTTGCAATCTTGTTCTTTTCATAATTAGTAAAGAAAAAATAATAAATTTGTGAGAGTTTTTTTTTAACTCAGTGGCCATTTCATTTCATAGTGCTTATTTCTCATTTTGTTTGGAAGGACATAATTCTTTTAAAGGGCACGAGGGAGCAGAAAAACTTTTTTCTGCTTGACGAGACATTTAATACAATAGAAATTTCTAATTGGTGTCACACAAGGTCAGGTGGCTTTGTCCTCACACTCAAGGACTCCTGGGAAATGAAAGGTCAACATGTAATGTCTTCAGACCTACCAAGAAAAGAATTTTATTTCTTCCCCAAAGACACAAAGTCATTTTTATTATAAAAAATAAACAAACAAAAATGGCATTTATTAAAATGGTAATTTTTTTCATAAATTGTCAATATTTTATTATTTTGTGTTAAAATGGCAGCTCACCAAGAGAGTCACTGACTGAGAGATAAAATTTGTGCCTCTGTGTGTGTGTGCACTAAACTGAAAGTGTTTTAATTATGACAATTGCATTTTGGCATCAATTTACATAAAATAAACTTGACGCCTTCTGCATATCTTAAGCATGGTCCATGTAAAATAAGTTATTCTTTCAGAGGGTCATAGAGTGCTGGTCCTGGACAAAAAGAAAGAAATAGACATTATTACTTTTACCTCTTACTACTACATTACCTTCCAAGTTCTGAAAACCCATAACTCTCTTTTCTGTCTTCTTATTTTATCTTTAGTCATCTCCTGATAAAATACCCTGGACCATTTCCCTCTTTCTAGGCTACATGACATGTTTTAAATTTTTAAAAGTCTTCTTGGCTTAAACAAAATCACCTTGTCCTTTCATCTCCCTGTGAGAGGTCTTAGTAGTAAGTTCTAATTTGATAAATAGATTCCAAAAATATGCTTATGTAATAAATGTAAATGTATTATAGTAGTTTATTATGTTAGCTGGCTATATGTCCATTTGAAAACAGATATCTGTATTGGAGTGATAAAGCATGAGTGTGTAATCTAAGAATATTAGTCACAGTGGCTTAATTAATATTGTTTGGAAATGGAAGGGGGAGGCAAGGGTTAGTCAGAAAAAAGGGAAAAAAGCTTCACTAGAACTTCTATCTATAAATCCTCCTGGGTCACCAAATGTAGAGGCCCACACACCCTGTGTACTTTATAAACTTCTATTTGAAACTAAATGATTGTCTTGATCTTACTAAATCAGTTTTTGAAAAAATATATGTTTAGGATTTTAATTCTACTACTGCTCATACATAGTTACTATTTTCAAATTGCTTCATTTAGCACTTAAGATTTACGCTTTAAAATATTATTTGTTTAAGATCTATCAGACACATAAAGGAGGTGCTTATGTTGAAATGTGTTTATTAGTTCAACACATTCATTAAGAGATACTTTATGGATTTATGGTATGTGTCATTCCAAAGAGTCATGCATCTAGTTATTAATTATTGGGGAAATTAGTCTGTGATCGCCTGCTAAAAATAAAATGGAATATCAATATGTGGCAACAACTTCTAACATTTCTTCAGGCAGTGTTTTTAAACACTAGGTGAGAATTGCTAAGAATCAGAAAAGTGATTGAATAGCATAGAAGCAGATTGGAGAGCCATTTGTGCCATAAAACAGCAGGATTTGGTGTCTCTAAAGATGTAAGAAGGAGAGAAACAGAAAAATTGATGAAGGTTTTGAATAGCTACATCTGGCAATAAAAAGAGGTGAAAAAATATAACAAGAGAGTAATAGGTTGTGTTGAGGGAAACAAAGAAGATGTTGAACTAGATTTGAGATCAGATCTGTCATGGGCTTTTAAGAAATCTATAGTCAGATGTTGAGATGTAGGACTTTTTGCATAGGACATTTCCAAAGGAAGTAGGGAGAGTAAGAAGCCACAAAGTATTGGAAAGGAATTTTGAGCCCACTAAAATTTAAATTCCATAGCAGGATGGTAGTATAAAACAGAACAAAACTTAGAATAAATCCTAGAAAGGCAAAATAAACAAGACAAGAGAAGAGAAGAGATAATTTAAAGAAAGAAGGATATCAAATAACACTGATTAATTAATATATTCCAGGCTCAGTGAATTAACATTCAATTAACAAAGATAAAATTGACCATGATAAACAGTGCTATGATGTGGTCAAATGATATCATAAAAATTAATGCTAGAACATGAGGCTAAAGGCAAAACAAACTAAAACAAAGCATTTCACCTGAGAGTAAATGTCAGACTTAAATAGGATGAAATTCACAGAGAAGTTGAAAAATTTTAATACCAGGAATAGAGAACCCTCCTTTAAGAAGTTGTACTAAGAAGGAAACAAGAAAGTGTAAAGCTACAATACTTCTTGAGTCACACAATTATACAATCTCCCACCACCTTGAGTGCCACTGTTTGTTTCTAACCATTAGAATATGGCAGGGTGGGTGGTGCAAGATGGAAGAATAGAAGCTTACATCATTTGTCCCCATTGCCACTGGAACACCAAATTTTAACAACCATCTGCACACAGAAAAGCAGAATCACCAGAACCAAAAATCAGGTGAGCAATCATAGTAACTTGTTTTAGCTTCATATATTAAAAGAATCATTGAAACGGGTAAGAAAGACAGTTATGACTCACTGATGTTATGCCTCTCTCATCCCCCAGCAGCAGCCCTGATACAGAGAGAATCTGTGCACTTTAGAGAGAGAGACTTTATATTGAACTCAGCAATGCCCTGTCATAACAGAATAAATCCATGTTGGGCTCAGCCAGCGCCTACACATGGAGGGAGCATTTTTGACCAGCCTAGCCAGAGAGAGTTCACCCATTTTATCAGTGGGAACTTGAGTTTATTGGCAGCCCCTGCCACTGTGGACTGAAGTGCTCTGGGCTCCTAGGTAAACTGGAAAGCCAGTCTAGGACACAAGGACTGCAATTCCTAGGCAACTCCAAGTGCTAGCCTGGGCTTAGAGCCAGTGGACTAGGGTGGAATGTGACCTATGGAGACACCAGTTGTGGGGCTAAAGGAGTGCTTGCATTATGCTTCTTCCAACCTTAGGCACTTCAGTTTGCATCAGAGAGACTGACTCCTTCTTTCTGCTTAAGGAGAGGAGAATGAAGAGTAAAGAGGACTTTGTTTTGCATCGTGGATACCAGCTCAGCCACAGTAGCACAGGGCACCAGGCAGAGTAGTGAGGCTACCATTCCAGTTTGTAGCTCCAGGATGACATTCCTAGACACAGCGTGTGTCAAAAGGGACCCCACTACCTTGAAAGGAAGGATCCAGTACTGGCAGGATATTACCTGCTGACTAAAGAACCCTTGGGCCCTGAATAAGCAGCAGCAATACCTAGGGAGTAAGCCATGGTCCTTGGGCTATGAGATGTACTGGCTTCAGGGGTGACCCAGAACATTCCCAGCTGTGGAGGATGTGGTGAAAGACTCCCTATATTAAAGAAAAGGAGGGTTCGGGTGTGGTGGTTCACACTTGTAATCCCAGCACTTTGGGAGGCCAAGATGGGTGGATCACGAGGTCAAGAGATCAAGACAATCCTGGCTAAGATGGTGAAATCCTGTCTCTACTAAAAATACAAAAATTAGCTGGGTGTGGTGTGGTGGTGCACATCTGGAGTCCCAGCTACTTGGGAGGCTGAGGCAGGAGAATCGCTTGAACCCAGGAGGCAGAGGTAGCAGTAAGCCGAGATCACACCACTGCACTCCAGCCTGACAGCAGAGCAAGACTCCTTCAAAAAAAAAAAAAAAGCAGAGGGAAAAGTAAAAGTAAAGGGAACTTTGTCTTGCACTTTAGGTACCAGCTTGACCACTGTGGAGCAGAGCAATCAGCAGGCCCTAGAAGTCCTTGAGTCCAGGCATAGGCTCTTGTACAGCATTTCTGGACATTCCATGGGCCAAAGGTGAGCACACTGCCCTAAAGGGTGAGTCCCAGGCCATGCAGCATGTACTACAAGCTGATGGAACAGCCTTTGGGCTTCAGGGGAAAATCACGGTAGCCTAGCAGAATTCCCCATGGGTTGCTGGTGGTGGTGGCCACAAGGAGAGGCTCCTCTGCCTGTGGAAAGGGGGAAAATATAACAAGACTGGCTTTACGTTGTGGTTTGAGCTCCAGATTAGCCCCAGTAAAATAGAATATCAGATAAATTGCTCAGTTTTTTTTGTTTGTTTGTTTTGTGTTTTGTTTTTCTTTACTTTAATCCCGGGCTCGTAGACAGCATGTCTGGATATCCCTGGGTCCTGGGGGAGTTTGCCACTCTTAAGAAAAGGGCCTTGGGCAATGCATAGTGCTGTGCTAGATTCAGGGCTGACTCAGCAGTCTGAGTGGTGGTAGCCACATGTGTGCTTGCATCAACACATCTCCAGTGCCAGGTGGTCCAGCACAGAAAGAGAGACTGCATATCTTTGTGAGCAAGGAAGAGAAAAGAATTAGAGTGTCTTCCTGGTAATCCACAGAATTCTTTCAGATTATATTTAAGACCACCAAGGTGGTACCTCTACAAGTTTGCAAAAAACACATCATGATTGGACTTTGAGCCCAAGTCTCTTTGAATACCTGGAAAGCCTTTCTAGGGAGGACAAGCACAAACAAGCCCAGGATGTAAAGACTAGATATTGATGAACATCTACAAGCATCAACACTATCCAGGAAAACATGACATCACCAAATGAACTAAATAAGGCATCAGAGACCAAATACTGGGGAAATAGAAATACATAACATTTCACACACAGAATTCAAAATAGCTGTTTTGATGAAACTCAAATAAATTCAAGATAACACAGAAAAGGAATTCAGAACTCCTTTAAATACATTTAACAAACATGTTGAAATAACCAAAAAAAATCAAACAGAAATTCTGAAGTTCAAAAATGCAAGTGAGACACTGAAGAATGAATTGGAGTATTTTAACAGCAGAACTGATCAAAAAGAAGAAATAATTATTGAGCTTGGAGACACGCTATTTGAAAATACACTATCAGAGGAGACAAAGAAAAGAATAAAAAAAAATTAAGCATACCTACAGGATCTATAAAATAACTTCAAAAGGGCAAATCTAAGATTTACTGACCTTAAAAAGGAGATAGAGAAAAAGACAGGGTTAGAAAGTTTGTTCAAAAGATAATAACAGAGAACTTTCAAACCTAGAGAAAGATATCAGTATCAAAGCACAAGAAGGTTACAGAACACCAAGCAGATGGAACACAAATAAGACTACCTCAAGGAATTTAATAATCAATTCCCAAAGGCCAAAAATAAAGAAATTATCCTAAAGTCAGCAAGAGAAAAAAAAAAAATAACATAAAATGGAGCTCCACTACACCTAGGCAGCAGACTTTTTAGTGAAAACCCTACAGGCCAGGAGAAAGTGGCACGACATATTTAAAGTGCAGGAGAAATAATACTTTTACCCTAGAATAGTATGTCCAGCAAAAATATTCTTCAAAGATTTAAAAGCATTGGAACAAAAGCCTAAATTGACAAATGGAATTTAATTAAACTGAAGAGCTTCTGCACAGCAAAAAGAACTATCATCAGAGTGAACAGGCCACCTACAGGATGGGAGAATATTTTTGCAATCTACCCATTTGACAAAGGTCTAATATCCATAATCTACAAGGAACTTAAACATATTTACAAGAATAAAATAAACAAACCCATCAAAAAGTGGGCAAAGTACATGAACAGGGACTTCTCAAAAGAAGTCATTTATGCAGCCAAAAAAAATATGGAAAAAAAGCTCAACATCACTGATCATTAGAGAAATGCAAATCAAAACCACGATGAGATACCATCTCACTCCAGTCAGAATGGTGATTATTAAAAAGTCAAGAAACAACAGATGCTGGTGAGGATGTGGAGAAATAGGAATGCTTTTACACTGTTGGTGGGAGTGCAAATTAGTTCAACCATTGTGGAAGACAGTTTGGTGATTCCTCAAGGATCTAGAACCAGAAATATCATTTGACCCAGCAATTCCATTACTGGCTATATACCCAAAGGATTATAAAGCATTCTACTATAAAGACACATGCACACATATGTTTATTGCAGCACTATTTACAATAACAAAGACATGGAACCAACCCAACCGCCTTTCAATGATAGGCTGGATAAAGAAAATGTGGTACACATACACCATGGAATACCGTGCAGCTATGAAAAGGAATCAGATAATGTCCTTTGCAGTGACATAGATAAAGCTGGAAGCCATCATCCTCAGCAAACTAACACAGGAACGGAAACCAAAAACTGCAAGTTTTCACTCGTAAGTTGGAGTTGAATAATGATAACACATGGGCATAGCGAGAGTAGCAACACACACTGGGGCCTCTCGGGGGGTAGGGGAAAGGGGAGGGAGAGCATTAGGACAAAGAGCTAATGCAAGTGAGGCTTAAAACCTAGATGATGTATGGCGATTCCTCAAGGATCTAGAACTAGATGTACCATATGACCCAGCCATCCCATTACTGGGGATATACCCAAAGGATTATAAATCATGCTGCTATAAAGACACATGCACACGTATGTTTATTGCGGCACTATTCACAATAGCAAAGACTTGGAATCAACCCAAATGTCCATCAGTGACAGACTGGATTAAGAAAATGTGGCACATATACACCATGGAATACTATGCAGCCATAAAAAAGGATGAGTTTGTGTCCTTCGTAGGGACATGGATGCAGCTGGAAACCATCATTCTTAGCAAACTATCACAAGAACAGAAAACCAAACACCACATGTTCTCACTCATAGGTGGGAACTGAACAATGAGATCACTTGGACTTGGGAAGGGGAACATCACACACCGGGGCCTATCATGGGGAGGGGGTAGGGGGGAGGGATTGCACTGGGAGTTATACCTGATGTAAATGACGAGTTGATGGGTGCTGACGAGTTGATGGGTGCAGCACAGCAACATGGCACAAGTATACATATGTAACAAACCTGCACGTTATGCACATGTACCCTAGAACTTAAAGTATAATAATAATAAAAAATAAATAAATAAAATAATAATAATAAACAAAAACCTAGATGATGGGTTGATAGGTGCAGGAAACTATCATGGCACACATATAATGATGTAACAAACCTGAACATTCTGCACGTGTATCCTAGAACTTAAACTAAATTCATTTAAAAAAAAAAGGCTCCCAGAAAAGAAAAGCCCAGGACCCACTGGCTTCACTGCTAAATTCTGCCAAAGATCTAAAGAAGAACTAGTAATAATTCTGCTCTAACTGTTGTGAAAAAATAGAGGAGGAAGGGACACTATCAGATGCGTTCTAGAAGGTCAGTATTACCCTGATCCCCAAACTAGAAAAAGACATTCAAGAAAACAAAACTAAAGGTCTGTAGCTTTAATGAATATTGATACAAACATTCTTAACAATACACTAGTAAATTGAATTAAACAATACATTAGAAAGATTACGCATCATGAACAAGTTAGATTTATCCCAGGGATGCAAGAATGGTTCAACACACACACACATCCATGTGGTACATCACATCAACAGAATGAAGCACAAAAAACATATGATAATTTCAACTGATGTTGAAAAAGAATTTGATAAAGTTCAACATCCTGTAATGAAAAAAACCCTTTAAAAAGTGAGTATAGAAGGAACAGACCTCAACCTAATTAAAGCTATGTATAACGGACCACCTGTAGTATCACATTGACTGGGTAAGAATTGAAAGTCTTTTCTCTTATATCTGGAACATGACAAAGATGCCCACAGTCACCACTGTTACTTACCATAATACTGAAAGTCTTAGCTGGAACAATCAGACAAAAGAAAGAAATAAAGGGCATCCAAATTAGAAAGGAAGGAGTCAAATTATCTGTGTTTTAACAGTAAACAATAAAAAAAAAATTTAAAAAGTAATCACATGTATGAAAGCCACAAATAAAATTAAATATTAAGTTAATTTGAAATTAACTTAAAGAAGTGGAATATCTCTACAGTGAAAAGTATACAACACTGATGAAAGAAATTGAAGAGATAGAAAAAAAAATGAAATTCCATGTTCATGGATTGGAAGAATCAATATTGTTAAAATGTCCATACTACCCAAAGCAATCTACAGATTCAATGAAATTCCTATGAAAATATCAATGACATCCTTCATAGAAATAGAAAAAAACAATCCTAAAACTTATAGGGAAATACAAAAGACCCAGAGTAGCCAAAGCTATCCTGAACAAAAAGAACACAACTGGAGGAATTGCACTACCTGACTTTGTACTACAGAGCTATTGTAACCAAAACGGCATGAGACTGGCATAAAAACAGACACATAGACCAGAAATAGACTAGAGAACCCAGAAATAAATAGACAAATCCACAGTGAATTCATTTTCAACAAAGGTGACAAGAATATATATTGGGGAAAACACAGTCTCTTTGATATATGGTGATGGGAAAGCTGGATATCCACATGCTGAAGAAAGAAACTAGACCCTCTCCCTCACCATATACAAAAAAACAAGTAACAATGTATTAAAGACTTAAATCTAAGGCCTCAAACTATAAAAATACTACAAGAAAACATGCAGAAACTCTCCACATCATTTGTTTGGACAAAAATTTCTTGAGTAATACCCCGTAACACAGGCAACCAAAGCAAAAATGGACAAATGGGATTACATCAAGTTAAAAAACTTCTGCATAGAAAAGGAAACAATCAACAAAGTGAAGAGACAACCCACAGAATAGGAGAAAAAAATTCAAAACTACTCATCTGACAAGAGATTAATAATGAGAATAAGGAGCTCAAACAATGCTATGTGAAAAAAAATCAAATTATCTAATTTTTTAATGGGTGATATGGTTTGGTCCTGTGTCCCCAACCAAATCTCATCTTGTAGCTCCCGAAATTCTCACATGTTGTGGGAGGGATCCTGTGGGAGATGATTGAATTATGGGGGCAGGTATTTCCCTTGCTGTTCTTGTGATAGTGAACAGGTCTCATGAGATCTGATGGTTTTAAAAATGGGTAGGCGGATCATGAGTTCAGGAGATTGAGACCATCCTGGCTAAGATGGTGAAACCCCATCTCTACTAAAAATACAGAAAATTAGCCAGATGTGGTGGCAGGCACCTGTAGTCCCAACTACTTGGGAGGCTGAGGCAGGAGAATGGCGTCAACCTGGGAAGCGGAGCTTGCAGTGAGCTGAGGTGGTGCCACTGCACTGCAGCCTGGGTGACAGAGCAAGACTCCATCTCAAAAAAAAAAAAAAAAAAAAAAAAAAAAAGGGGAGTTTCCCTGCACAAGCTCTTTTTACCTGCTGCCATCTATGTAAAACATGGCTTGCTCCTTCTTGCCTTCCACCATGATTGTGAGGCCTCCCCAGCCACATGTAACTGTGAGTCCAATTAAACCCCTTTCCTTTGTAAATTGCCCAGTCTTGGATATGTCTTTATCAGCAGTGTGGAAATGGACTAACACAGTAAATTGTTACCAGTAGAGTGGGACACTGCTGAAAGATACCTGAAAATGTAGAGGCAAGTCACTTTGGAACTGGGTAACAGGCAGAGGTTGGAACAGTTTGGAGGGCTCAGAAGAAGACAGGAAAATGTGGGAAAGTTTGGAACTTATTGAATGGCTTTGACCGAAAACCTGACAGCAATATGGACAATAAGATTCAAGCTGAGGTGGTCATAGATGGAGAGGAGGAACTTGTTGAGAACTGGAGCAAAGGTGACTCTTCTTATGTTTTAGCAAATAGACTGGTGGCATTTTGCCCCTGTCCTAGAGATTTGTGAAACTTTGAACTAGAGAGAGATAATTTAGGATGTCTGACTGATGAAATTTCTAAGCAGCACATCATTTAAGAGGTGAGTTGGGGGACATAAGAATCATTCAGTTTTAAAAGGGAAACAGACTATAAAAGTTCAGAAAATTTTCAGCCAGATAAAGTGATGGAAAAGCAAATCCCATTTTCTGAGGAGAAATTCAAGGGAGCTGAAGAAATTTGCCTAAGTAATGAGGAGCCAAATGTTAATCTCCAAGACAATGGGGAAAATATCTCCAGGGCATGTTAGAGGTCTTCACAGCAGCCCCTTTCATCACATGCCTGGAGGCCTAGGAAGAAAAAATGGTTTCATGAGCCAGACCCAGGGTCCTTGTGCTGTGTGCAATCTAGGGACTTGGTGCTCAGCTTCCCAACCACTCCAGCTGTGACTCAAAGTGGCCAAGGTACAGCTTGGGCCATGGCTTCAGAGGATGCAAGTCACAAGCCTTGGTAGTTTCCACATGGTGTTGAGCCTGCCAGTGCACACAAGTCAAGAATTGGGCTTTAGGAACCTCTACCTGGATTTCAGAAGTTGTATGGAATGGCCTAGATGCCCAGGCAGAAGTTTGCCGTAGGGGTGGGGCCCTCATGAAGAACCTCTGCTAGGGCAGTGTGGAAGGGAAATGTGAGGTTGGAGCCCCCACACATAGTCCCTATTAGGGCACTGCCTAGTGGAGCTGTGAGAAGAGAGCAACAATCCTGCAAATCCCATAATGGTAGATCCATTGACAGCTTGCACAATCCACCTGGAAATACTGCAGATACTCAATGCCAGCTGTGAAGGCAGCTGCGAGGGAGACTGTACCCTGCAAAGCCACAGGGTTGGAGCTATCCAAGACTATGGGAACCTACCTCTTGCATAAGTGTGACCTGAATGTGAGACATGGAGTCAAAGGAGATCATTTTGGAGCTTTTAGATTGACTGCCCTGCTGGCTTTCAGACTTGCATGGGGCCTGTAGCTCCTTTGTTTTGGCCAATTTCTTTCATTTGGAATGGCTGTATTTACCCAATGCCTGTACCCCATTGTATCTAGGAAGTACCTATCTTGTTTTTGATTTTACAGGCTCATAGGCAGAAGGGACATGCCTTGTCTGGGATGAGACTTTGGAATATGGACTTTTGATTTAATGCTGAAATGAGTTGAGACTTTGGGGGACTATTAGGGAGGCATGATTTGTTTCAAAATGTGAGGACATGAGATTTTGGAGGTGCCAGGGTGAAATGATATGGTTTGGCCCTGTGTCTCCACCCAAATCTCATCTTATAGCTCCCATAATTCCCATGTGTTGTGGGAAGGATCTTGTGGGAGATGATTGAATCATGGGGGTAAGTGTTTCCCATGCTGGTTTCATGACAGCGAATGTGTCTCATGAGATCTGATGGGTTAAAAAATGAGTTTCCCTGCACAAGCTCTTTTTTCCTGCTGCTATACATGTAAAACGTGACTTACTCCTTCTTGTCTTCCATCATGATGGTGAGGCCTCCCCTGCCATGTGGAACTGTGAGTCCAATTAAACCTCTCTCTTTTGCAAACTGCCCAGTCTTCATATGTCTTTATCAGCAATGTGAAAATGGACTAATACAATGGGCAAAATATTTTAATAGACATTTCTCTAAAGAACATATACAAATGGCAAACAGGTACATGAAAAGGTTCTTTACTTCATTGATTTTAAGAGAAACGCCAACCAAAACCACAATGAAATATCATCTTATCCCACTTAAAATGGCTTTTATACAGAAGTCAGGCAATAACAAATGCTTGTGAGGGTGTGGTGGAAAAGAAACCCTTATAAACTCTTGATGGGAATGTGAGTGAGTATAACCACTATGCAGAACTCTTTGGAGCTTCCTCAAAAAAATAAAAATAGAGCTACCATATGTTCTAGCAATCTCCCTGCTGGGTATATATCCAAAAGATAGAAAATTAGTAAATCAAAGACATATCTGTAGTCCTATGTTTATGGCAGTGCTGTTCCTTATAGCTAAGATTTGGAAGAAATCTAAGTGTCTATCTACAGATGAACCAATTAAGAAAAAATGTGGTACTTATATATGATGGAGTACTACTATTCAGCCATAAAAGAGAATAAGATTATGCCATTTGCAACAACATGGATAGAACTCTAGGTGATTATATTAGGTGAAATAAGCTAGGTACAAAAAGGAAAATATCGCATGTTCTCACTTATTTGTGGGATCTAGAAATCAAAACAATTGAACACATGGAGAAAGAGAACAGAAGGATGACGACCAGATGCTGGGAAGGGTACTGCGAGGGTGATGGGAAACTGGAGATGGTTAATGGAAAAAAAAAATAGAAAGATAAACAAGACCTAATATTTGCTAGCACAATAGGGGGACTATAGCTAATAATAATTTAATTGTATATTTAAAAATAACTAAAAGGTTTTTTGTAACATGAAGGATAAATGCTTGAGAGGATGAATACCCAATTTTCCATGATGGGATTACTACTCATTGCCCCCCTGTACCAAAATATCTCATGTGCCCCATAAATATATACAAATACTATGTACCCACACATTTTTTTAAATTTAAACATTTAAAAAATGTAAAAATAATGTGGCAAAGATGATGGAGTGTCATATAAGATTCTGATCTTAGCAGACTGGAGATGGAAATTTACTTGTTGACTTTGAAGAAGTAAGCTCCTGTGTTGTGAGATGGCTGAGTAGGACAATGTGGAAGGGAACAAATGGGACCTCCAGGAGCTAAAGGTAACTCCCAGCTGACGGCCAGCAAAAAGAACAGAGGCTTCAGTCCTATTACTGCAAGGAACTGAAAACTGCCAACAACTGCATGAATTTGGAAGAGGACCTAGAGTTCTATAAAGAACAAAATCCAGTAATACCTTCATTGCAACCTTACGACTCCTGAGCAGAGAAATCAGACAAGCTGTACCAATACTCCTAACCCATGGAAAATAGGACATAACAAACGTTTGTTGTTTTAAACCAGGAAATTTGTAGTAAACTTCTGCACCACAGTAGAAAGTACTGTCTGGAAAGTAATTTTGTCTGCATTTTTGCCTTAGAGACGGCAGTGCTGAGTGACTAAACAGACAAATCATGCCCCTGAGCTGGATTTCAAACCTTAGGTTGGACAGTTTTTTAGTGTTTTAAGTGTTACTTAAATTCGCTACATCGTAATGACTTTATTGGTCACGGAGGTAATATACTTATATCATGGGGTTGCTGTGGAGGTTAATTCAGTTAAGTGCTTAAAGCACAGTAAATATTAGCTATATTTCTAAATATTTGGTTTTGAAGGTTCTGTTTGTTTATTTTGTTTTAAAGAAAATTAATTGAATTAATTTGTAGGCTGAGGAGAAGCAATAAATGAAGCTAATGATTCATGAGAGAGATTTTTAGGGAACACAACCCTAGAGAAAATCAGATCCAGAAAACACTCAGAGTAAAGAATGAGGTAAATAAATGTAACTACAAAAGGGATAATCTAGCTTTAATTTATTTTATTCATTTTCACTAGCTTTTTGAAAAGTCAAAATATATTTCACTGATTTTAATGAACAAAATTCACAAGCCTCCAGCAGGTCTTTGAAAAATGGAGGAAAAGGAACAGATGGCCAGTATCAGGACATTAATAAGCTTTTATTTTTCATTTAAAATAAAGAGCAGAAGAGTGAAAGATAGATGTTACATATATATATAGAAAATGTTTGCCGGGCGCGGTGGCTCAAGCCTGTAATCCCAGCACTTTGGGAGGCCGAGACGGGCGGATCACGAGGTCAGGAGATCGAGACCATCCTGGCTAACACGGTGAAACCCCGTCTCTACTAAAAAATACAAAAAACTAGCCGGGCGAGGTGGCGGGCGCCTGTAGTCCCAGCTACTCGGGAGGCTGAGGCAGGAGAATGGCATAAACCCGGGAGGCGGAGCTTGCAGTGAGCTGAGATCCGGCCACTGTACTCCAGCCTGGGCGACAGAGCGAGACTCCGTCTCAAAAAAAAAAAAAAAAAGAAAATGTTTTTCTTAATAATGTATTGCATTTTCTTAAAATTTAAATTTATGTCATAATTATGTATTGCTAATATTTTCCGTATATGTATGCATATGTGTATGTATGTATATAAGTACATTTCTATTTTACTATCTGTTCAATGATTCCTTGTAAACACTCATAAGAAGGAAAGGCATTAAATTCAATTTAATCTGGATAATTTTTATGCTTACAAAGTGTCTCTATTATAAACGAATTGGAGTTATTTGAATATTTTATATATCTTGAGCATTAGCACTTCAGAAAAATGATTTTTCCTTAAACCTTCCTTAAGTTATCAAATGTAGGTTTCTTAGCTCCATGGGGCTACATTTATAGCTATTTTTTTTTAAATTCTGGGCTGGGCGCGGTGGCTCATGCCTGTAATCCCAGCACTTTGGGAGGCTGAGGCGGTTGGATCACAAGGTCAGAAGATCGAGACCATCCTAGCTAACAAGGTGAAACCCCATCTCTACTAAAAATACAATAAAATTAGCCAGGCGTGGTGGCGGGTGCCTGTAGTCCCAGCTACTCAGGAGGCTGAGGCAGGAGAATGGCGTGAACCCAGGAGCAGTGCTTGCAGTGAGCCAAAATCACACCACTGCACTCCAGTCTGGGAGACAGAGCAACACTCGGTCTCAAAAACAACAACAACAACAACAACAACAACAACAAAATCTGTTTTCAAACTCTAGTGTTTTTCACAACTAGAAAATATTCTTTAATAATCTTCATTTATTTGGAATTAGTCACTCATTTCTTATTTATTCATTCACAAATATTTACTAAATGTATACCCTTATAAGCTGTTTTGAGTAGCTGTTAAATATTCTATAGACAATAATTCTGCTTTAAATCTTACTCTTGTAAAGTTTTCTAAAATACTTTTACTCTCATGGATGTTAATAGTAAATGTCTCTGGGAGGTTTTCCTTCTCAGTTTACAAAAGTCTGAGTGTCTTCATTTTATTAATTCTTCAGTATGACTTGGAATACTGAAGAAAAATGCCTACCCTTTTGTAAGAAAAGGAATTAGTCAAAATTTTCGTGTTCTTAATAGTCATGTCTTTTGCTTCCATATTGTTGTAATATAAATGAAAGATTTTATGTAAAGTTTTAGCTCTAAATTTTCATGCAGCATGTCATCTGGTTTACAGATCTGAAAATATTCTAGTAATCTATGTGGATAATTCTTACTATAGTCTATATACTTTTTGAGATTCAGCTAATGTAAACTGTCCTATTTTAAGAACTGTTCAATTTCTCAATTATCAGGAATCCTGGTGTCTCTCTGTGAAATCAAACAGATATTCTTTTAACATAAAGAATGGTCAGGCCAGGTACAGTAGTTCATAGTTGCCATACAACTGAGATGGGAGGATCACTTGAGTCCACGAGTTAGAGACCAGCCTAGGCAACACAGTGATACCCCTATCTCTACAAAAAGAAGAAAGAAAGAATGGTTAGACTTAAAATACAGGCTATGTTTGACTTGAGAAGTTGCAGAAAAGATACACAGGCATCCTTTAGAGCTACCAAACTAAAATATAAGGGATGCCATTTGGACTTCTGACAGAGGGGTTATGCTGGGCATATTAAGATATGAAAGATAAGAAACATCATGATTTTGATTATGACCCAAATAATAAGCCATAATACACCTTTCTAAGGGTAGATGTCAGCTGACTATTCCTACTTAGGTAGCTGTCTGTGACTGCTTCAGGCTGAGCTGTGATGGAGCTGTATTTACTGCACAGACATGGTGAGGATCCTGAGAAACTTCAAGTAGGCTAGCTATTTCAGACAGAAGTTGTTTTAGTCATGCAGTTCTTACCCTTCATTATATCAAATATTTTTTATAAGATCATTTCACCGTTAAGCAACCATTAGGCAGTCATACATCTCTGCAGAACCAAGAACCAAAATCCAGGGTTCTTGATGCAATCTTTCATTTCATTTCAGCTGCTTTCATTCCTAGAACTTTTTATTCTACAGAAAGGTACTCTTGACGAATTTGCAAGCAGAAGGTGGGGAGATTGTCTAAGTCAGTTTGGGCTGCTATATAAAAAAATAACATAACTGGCAGCTTAAACTGTGAACCTACATTTCTCGTGGTTCTTGGGGCAGAAAGTCCAAGATGAGAGTATCAGCAAGTTTCAGATCTTGCTGGGGACCTTCTTGCTGCTATGTCCTCACATGGCCTTTCCTTGGTGCATTCATTGAGAGAGAGGTCTCAACTCTCTTCCTCTTTTTACAAGGGCATTAATCCCATCCTGGGGCCTCAATCACATTACTAATATAACCTTCAATATCTCCCAAAGGTCCCATTTCTGAATACCATCACACTAGGATAAGGGTTTCAACACATAAATTTGAGAAGCACAAAAGCATTCAGTCCTTAGCAGAGAGAAATGAGGAAAGTGTTCTCAAAATTGTATCACAAATTGATCAGAACAGCTGTATAACTCTCAGAAACCATAGGATGTATCTAAAGATTTGAGGAATATTACTAATACATTATTCTCTCCAAATCTTGTAGGAACATAAGGGCTTTAACAAGCACCACAGCATCCAGCAAAATCTATTACCATTTGTTCTTACTGAGAATTTATAAAATGTCTATGTCCCCTGATATTTCCTTCCTTCCTTCCTTTTCTTCCTTCCTTCTTTCCTTCCCTCCTTTATTTTGATCTTTCTTTTTCTTTCTTTTCTTTTTTCTTTCCTTTTCTCTTTCTTTTTCTTTCTTTCTTTTTCTCTCTCTCTTTCTTTTTCCTTCTTTTCCTTTCTTTCTTTTTTCTGTCTCTCTTTCCTTCCCTCTTTCTCTCTCTCCTTCCTTCCTTATTTTCTTCCTTATTTCCTTCCTTCCTTCCTTCCTTCCTTCCTTCCTTCCTTCCTTCCTTCCTCCCTCCCTCCCTCCCTACCTCCCTACCTCCCCTTCCCTACCTCCCTCCCTGCCTCCCCTTCCCTCCCTCCCTCCCTACCTCCCCTTCCCTCCCTCCCTCCCTCCCCTTCCCTCCCTCCCTCCCCTTCCCTCCCCTCTCCTTTCCCCTGTCTTGATGGAGTCTCACTCTGTTGCCCAGGCTGGATTGCAGTGGCAGGATCTCAGCTCATTGCAACCTCCACCTCCTAGGTTAAACGAATTCTTGTGCCTCAGCCTCCTGAGTAGCTGAGATTACAGGCGCCCACCACCATGCCTGGCTAATTTATGTATTTTTAGTAGAGACGGGGTTTCACCATGTTGACCAGGCTGGTTTCCAACTACTGACCCCATGTGATCTGCCCGACTCAGCCTCCCAAAGTACTAGGATTACAGGCCTAAGCCACCTATCTGGCATCCCCTGGTATTTTCAAAGAAGAACATAGACTAAAATGGGAAGTTTCCATATACTTCCAATATTCCATCCATCAGAATTTTTTAAGTTTACATCAGACAAAAATAAATCACAGATAAAACATAAACTCTCCACACACATGCACGCGCGCACACACACACATACACAGCACAGACTAAAAGTTGTTGAAAGGAGAAAATAAGTTGGTTCTTTTGTTTTGTTGTTGGTTGTTTGTTTTTTTGAGACAGAGTCTCGCTCTGTTGCCCAGGCTGGAGTGCACTGGCAATCTCCGCTCACTGCAAGCTCCGCCTCTCAGGTTCACGCCATTGTCCTGCCTCAGCCTCCCGAGTAGCTGGGATTACAGGCGCCCACCACCACGTCCGGCTAATTTTTTGTATTTTTTAGTAGAGACGGGGTCTCACTGTGTTAGCCAGGATGGTCTCAATCTCCTGACCTCATGATCCGCCCATCTCGGCCTCCCAAAGTGCTGGGATTACAGGCGTGAGAAGTTGGTTCTTTTGAAATTTAATGTGGAAAGTTGTCTTCAGACATAGGATTTCCGTGATCATTAGAAATCCTAAATATTTTTAAGCACATTGTGGTTATATCTGACAGCCACTTGCAATTTTTCAGGAATATCCAGCAACAGCAAATTCTCTCTTAGCACAACAATACCTTATTGATTGCTCATTTTACCCTAGCATATGTTGTAGATACATTTTCACTTTAATTCACTGCGTTTTTATTTTATTTAAGACAACAAGCTGAAACTTTTCATACTTCCTAAATGCTCAAAGCAATGCTACTTTGGCATAGGCAACTATAAGAAATCACCTAAGAAACACCCTGAAGGGCTTGAAAAATGGATTATGGTTTTCTGCTTACAGGAAATAAAGTTCTAATATGTTATGATGGGGAAAAGAGTCTAGAGGAAGCCATCCAAAACTAATCGTCCTGTCATAGGCGAAAATTGGGCCTTAGGTCTTTGATGTCCAAAATAGCTGACTTAAATATTTATAGTTACCATATACATTTTCAATTATTCTTGTGAGCCTTAAGGAAATCATGTTTGTTTTCTTGTTGCATTATACTTACCAATTACTTTAAATCTTTATGTCATGACCGTATTTTATATACTTTAGAAAAAAGAGAGAAAACTGATTATTGTTTTTGCTTTCTAAGCTAAAGTTTAAAATTTCATGTACCAGGGCTTATTCGAATGTAGATTAATAATAAAACAACAACAATATGAATGTGTTGATTAATCTGAAAATGCATAAGGAAATTAATTTTACCACATAACTTATGATAAAATATAAATTTCAATGTATTTGGGGATTTGAGAGAAACATGAGACTCAGATTTCACCTGTGGCAACAACCACCTACAGCTAACAGCTATGTAGCCATGATAGCTTTGAACTACCAAGCATCATTACAGATGAAATCACTACGATTATTGCTTATTAGATCTGTGAACACAGGCAAATAGACTAAATTCTCTGACTCTAAAGTCTTCATTAAAAAAAAATTAAAAAGCATGAAAGCAATATGTATTTTCCAGGATCATTTTGTGTGTTTGGCAAATACTGTGCAAGTGTACAGATGCATCACCAACATTATTGACTTTTGTAGATATTAACAAGCAGCTCACAAAGTAATGTGGTACCTCGTCTCATAATAGAGAATGTGTGTATGTTTGTGTGTATCATCCAAATTTAACAATCTCTTCATCTTTTTCTCACCAAAGTAGTCAGAGAATCACTTAGAAAAGTTATCAAAACCCTTTTAATAAGATTTTTCCCAATGTAAGCCATTTCTCTAACTGGCATACATTTCAAAACTGCCTGTGTTCTGACGAACTTTGATTTTTGAAACTTGCCATTTCAAAATAAAACACAATGTCTTAAACTTAACAGCACACTGCAACTTTGATTTGATGAGGACGGGGTAAAGAGGCCCATGGTGTTCCTATTCTGACAATTACTCTTTTATTAATGCGGCTCAAATCACTTTAGATTTTTTTTTTTCTTTTGGCTTCCACATCATGCTGATGATTCATGCTGAGATTGCAGTCAATTATAGCCTGGTACCTACAGTTCTTTTTCTTTACAGAAAACACTGTTAAAATAGTCTTTTCCAAACTGTCCTGTGATTGTCGAGTTGGTCCTTTTGAAATTTAATGTGTAAAATTCTCTTTTTTTCTCTTGAAGTGTATACCTTGTTAAACTGTATGCATTGTTCTAAATAACTTTTCTGAATCACAATTCTAAAATCTAAAACACGAGACTTGTGTCAGTCAGAGATTCTTTAACTTATAGTCTGAACTTGATGTAAGTTACCTTTTAACACTAATCAATATAAAAATGTTAAATACATTTTTTAACCTGTTAGGTTGGTGCAAAAGTAATTGCAGTTTTTGCCATTATTGATGTCTGTCATTTCAATAGCTAGTTCTATTTGAGTGTTCTTGCTCAATCAATTAAAAATCATCTAACTGTATTATCATAAATTCATATGTCTTCACTTTTTAAAAGAAGATATTTTTAAAAATTGTCAAATGTTTGTTGAAATCAAGATACACTATGTATAACCACAGCAATATCCAAGGCTGTCTAGTCTACTAATTATGTCAAAAAGGAGAATGGGCAGTGGCTCACACCTATAATCCTAGCACTTTGGGAAGCTGAGGCAGGAGGATTGCCTGAGGTCAGGAGTTGGAGACCAGCCTGGCCAATGTGGTGAAATTCTATCTTTACTAAAAATACAAAAAAAATTAACTGGATGTGGTGGCACACGTCTGTAATCCCAGCTACTCAGGAGGCTGAGGCAGGAGAATCACTTGAACCCAGGAGGCAGAGGTTGCAGTGAGCCGAAATTGCATCATTGCACTCTATCCTGGGTGACAGAGAAATACTTCATCTCAAAAAATATAAATAAATAAAAAGGAGAATGGAACTAGTTGTCATGATTTTCTTCTGAAAGCAGTATTGGCTTCAGTGGTTATTGCATCGTGTCTTGAATTCTTATAAATAAAAAGGTGTCATTCTAGAAATTTGCATTACATTACCATCAATTTTAACTCTTCTTTGTTCACACAGTCCCTCTTATCCCACTTTTGAAAAATCCTATCATTCATATTTTTAGCATTATTTACATAACTTATTACATACTTCTTTACATAATTTCTGAGATTATTTTCTCCCCAGATTACTGTCAGTTCTACTTCCCTAATTGGTTCATTGTGGCCCAAATTTAAAGCAAACAAATCACATCATTGTCTTCACAGACTTTGAGATAAAATATCACCTTAAAAATGTTATATGTCACTTTCCATACAGAAAAAAATGAGTACAAGTGCTAGATTATATAATAGATTCTAGGTTTGGATACTATAAAAATATTTCAAACATTAATTAAAAATAGCCTGTGTAAGAAATGTCAGCCTGGGAGTGGGTACATGGCATGAAAGTTGAACATGAAACATGGTACTCACTCCAGAGGCCCTTGACATTTCTCGATAGTTGAAAGTTGTTCAGAGGTTGATTGCCCACTACGAGCTCTTGCTAAAGGGATCTATTCATGTATAGTACAACCTGCTGGGAAAGGCCAGTGCAAAAGTCAAAACCCTTAAAACTGGGGAGTTTTGTATCTTAATGATGCTTTGAAATGTTACTCACTACAAAGTGGATCACCTGTAGGTAACTGGAAAAGAAGAAAATAAAAAAAACCTAGAAGTGTTGAAGTGAGGAGAGCTGGACTTGAGTTACCCATCTCCATTTAACAGTTATCTTATTTTGAGTAATCCAGAAAACCAACTTCAGATACAATTTCCTTAGTACCAAATGAGCTTAATATCAATGTTGGATATATTTCTAAAGGATAAAAGTGGTTGTTGCTGTACAAGCCATGTTTAACTACTGCATCAGTATTTATTGCTGTGACAGTGAATATTGAGTGTCAACTTGATTGGATTGAAGGATGCAAAATATTGTTCCTGGGTGTGTCTGTGAGGGTGTTGCCAAAGGAGATTAACATTTGAGTCAGTAGACTAGTAGAGGGAGACCCATCCTCAATCTGGATGGGCACCCTCTAATAAGCTGCCAGTGTGTCTAGGATAAAAGCAAGCAGAAGAATGGGGAAGGATTTGACTGGCTAAGTCTCTGGGCTTCATCTTTCTCCTGTGCTGGAGGCTACCTGCCCTCAAACATCAGACTCTAAATTCTTCATCTTTTGGGCTTTTGGACCTACACCCGTGGTTGTCAGGGGCTCTCAGACCTTCAACCACAGAATGAAGGCTGTACCGTCAGCTTCCCTGCTTTTGAGGTTTGGGGGTGCTGCCTGGCTTCCTTGCTCCTCAGCTTGCAGACGGCCTGTTGTGGGACTTCACCTTATGATTCTTTGAGTCAATACTCCTTAATAAACTCCTCTTCATATATACATCTATCCTTTTAGTTCTGTCCCTCTAAAGAATCCTAATACATTGCTATTATTGCTTATTTAAACCCCACAAATTGGTTGAGGCATATGATGGTGATTATTATTTTTTGTAGCATTAGTAGTATAACCACCAGGATTCCTACTAGTACTAGTTGTAGTGCCCGTAATATCACTGATATTAAATCATAAAAGCTTTGAAACATCCAGCGTAATGTAGTCTGCAATGTAATCAGAATCTGTCTACCCCATGTGGATTTCAACATTTTCCAGTCATTTTCCTGAGGTGGAGATTATGAACTTGGCCTCAGCGTTAACTATATTAACAAGAGGCCATGGGGTTAAGCATAATGCCTGTGGAGATTTTTGGCTCTCCTCCAGGATATTTCACCTTCCAACAACCAGAACCAAAGCTCATGCCCAGAGAACCTCATTGTGAGGGGCAAATCTGAAAGCTGTTATTACGGAGAAGGTCATTTTTGCAGTGTAGTCTAGTCTGGCACTAAGGTTACAGGCAGCAGCAACCACCGCAGCCCTGACAGAGTCAGGATCTGCACAATACCTTCTGGCTGCCCATAGCACAGGCTTCTGACATTTTACCGAGATAACCGTTAGAGCTTTCTTTAAGCCTGAGTGCTTTTGGAGTAGAAGGAATAAAATGACCAGGCTCACTCTGAACCCTTAGTGGTAGCAAAGAGGTTATTGTCAGTTTCCTGAAATTGTGTATCCTAAGCTCCATTTATTTTGAATGTCAGAATTTGTTCAGTCTGCTGAACCAACAAAATGCAATGCTAATTTGATTAGAGTGTAAAGAGCTTTATTTTTATTTAAATTCAGTTCCCTAGTTAAAGCTTCAACCCAGAAATGTATTTTTAAAGAAAACTATATAGTGATGTGACCAGACTGGAAAAATTAGATGATTGTTCATGTACGTATACATACACATGCACAACAAATACTTATATATAATCCACGATGAGACAGATTTTATACTTGAAAAAGTAAGCATATTTGAATAAAACATTACTCTGGGACTTGCTGGCTCTATCATCTTGAGTGGTCAGCTTCAGTTTTCTCATCTGTAAACTGGTACTAATGGTATCAGCCTAGCAGGATACTATAATGAATTGAATTATTTAAAGTATTTAAAAGACATGGGTGCATTATCCATAATGCTAGACACTCATTGGTGACATAGAATTAAGCCGTAAGCCTTACATTCCAGTGATGGCAATATAGAGAGTGTAGTTAGCAAAGAGCCTGGCATACAGAAGGCATTCAATAAATGCCAGTGCTGTGATCTGAATGTTTGTGTCCCCCCACAATTCATATGTTAAAATCCTAACCCCCAAGGTGGTGGTATTAGCATGGTATTGGGAGGTGATTAAGTCATAAGAATAGAGAGCCCTTGTGAATGGGATGAGTACCCTATAGAGGCATCCGCAGAGAGCTGCCTTGTGCCTTCACCATATGAGGACACGGTGTGCAGCCACAGAGAAGGCACCACCTATGAGAAAGTGGGGCCTCACCAGATACCACTTTTGCCTGATCTGGACTTCCAGCACTGTGAGAAATACATTTCTGTTGTTTATAAGCCCTCTGGTTCATGGCATTTTGTTATAGTTGCCTAAATAAACCTTGACAGTCAGTTTCCCTTCTCTGGACTGAACCATTGTGTGGAAGAGCTTGCAGGATAAAAACATGATCATCTCATGATAATGATACAAAAGCAGATTATACCTAAATTTTTATCAACCTGAAATTGTAATTTCTCTTTCTCCATTCTTATATGTCTTGTGCAGATTTCAAATCCTATTTACAGCACTCATTCCGTTGGTTTCAAATTTTTAATTTATTTGTTTCTTAGTGGCTGTAACACTTACTCACAATTTTAATCCCCTCTTTCCCAATTCAGAATAACATCAATATAATTTTGTAACCTGGCATTCAAGGTATTTTCCAATACATTCCTGTATTCTTTATATCACACTTCCAACCAATGTCAATCTTAAGATTGTTTGCTCATCCCCAAATATGTTTCTCATTTCTTTTATATTTTCATGGCATGTCAGTGTTTGAATCCCTGTCTCACTATAGACTTACTTTAACTAATCTTTAAAAAATTTGTCAACCAGTAGTTCGTTGAAAGATTAAATAATAGAATAAATAAATGATTGTACACAGTTCAAGACTGCAAACCTTTTGGGAACAACAGTGGGCCTATTATTTTCTGTAACATATGAGGACATCTAGCATACCTATAAACTTATACATTGTAAGTTCTCTACTTAGTTGAAATAAATTGAGCTATTTATACACATTCAGTTTAAATTAATAATTTTAGCAACAACTAAGAAAAAAAGAGAAAAGAGTAAGCTCTATGATTCCAGACATTTGATTAACTAGAATTCTGATTTTTCTGTTCAACAAATTATATAAATCACAGGAGTTACAATAAAAGACTTAAAGTTATTATGCAATGAAAATACTTGTTGATAAATGTTATTCTTAAATATTATATAGAAGCTACAAGGTTTTTTTCAGGTTAGATTCATTGTATTTATACATATAATTAGCTCATTATTTTTATTAAAGCAGATGTCAACTTGAACTATGCAGTCAGAATAAGATTGTCAAATGTGGTAGGAAGTAAATCCACCAGGAAAAGATATTGAAGGAAAGCACTAAGTGTTACTCTTTTTTAATGTTTTTATTACTTTGGATACAATGAGATAGTCCAGTGGTACTTTTAAAATTCAATATCCAAGTATCTCCATAGGGTTTGTTCAATGTACCACTGACTATTATATAACAGGACCTTGTTTACTAAGGAAAGGGGGGGGAAATAATTGTATTGATTTTTATCTTGCAAAATATCACATGGTAGATATTATCCTACCTTTGTGGTTACAATTATAGATAATATTTCAAAATTGTAGTAATTTGAAAGTCATAAGGAAGACAGGTGGACAAGTGGCTAGGTTTATGGTCAGGATCCTTAGTCAAAATGTTTTGGATTAATGTTAAATCTAATTTATTGACATAGAATAAGCAACCAAAGTTTCTTTAGGTGTTATGTTTCTAGGTAAAGGTAAGGGAAATTGGGATTTCACATCTAGCAGAGGAGTAGAGAGTTTTCACAAAGTAGAGTAGTATGTTCTACAGACTAAAACAGATAGTCTTAAAAGAAGCTTTGGCTAAGTCACATGTTAAACAAGTTTTTAATATAAAACTGAAGACAATGGAATTCAGGCAGAGTCAAGCCTTACAGAGTAACATCTTTAACTTCAACAATCTACTAATACCCTGTTATATCATGTCTAAGGAGCTCTAAAATCTCAGTGGTAGTAAAACTGTGCATATTATTGAGTGCCCTATCATATAAAGTCTTTCCAAGATTATATTGAGAGTGGATTGAATAAAGAAAATACAGAATAATAAAGATAGAAATAAATAAGGGCAGGCTTTTGGGTATTTCAGATTGACAAACAATGGAAGCAAATAAGAAAGAAGTTAAATCTGGCTGGGTTGAAGTCATGCTTTGGGCAGAGATGTTTGGGGCAAGTGAGCCAAAGGTGATGGCCCTGCCAAGCCAGCCGACTCAACTGGACTAGCTAAGCAGGCAGAGCTGACTCATATAACGAGTGGAAAAACAATACAAATTAGTGCTTTATTACAATGCCTCAGGCCCACTGATTCTTATCAGGGAATGAGAGGAGTTGAGTCAAAACTATAGTATTTCAAAATGGTATGTCATCTGCCACTTTGAAATTAATTTATTAATGATTTAATGAGATGCTACTATAGTTTCTAAAATGATGTCACTATTTACTTTCTACTTTATAAATTAATAACATTTTAAAAATAAAAAATCATTACAATATTTAATATTAAACCTCTATTAGGTGTTTGGAATCATTTGTTTAGACTTGTTTTTCTTTTTTTTTCTTTTTTTTTTTTTTTTTAATTTGGAAACCCAGCAGACTTTTTCCATCTCTTCATTATCTAGCTCTCCTTTAAGTTCTCAGAAAGCCATATTATTTTATACTTGGTATCTGCTAGCAATAAAATTGAATCCATTCTTGTCTACTAGTGTTTTTTTCCTCAATAATTTGTGTTACTAGTTGCTTATCCTCTTTTCCTTTCATATCCCTGACCCTTTTCTTTTCTTCTGATCTGTTGCCTAGTGTTAGGAGACATAGTGATAATAAAAATTGCAAAATAAATAAATAAATAAATAAATAAAACCCCTGCAATGTAGAAGTTGTCTTTTGACAGCAAAATAATTAGAAAGAAAAGAAAAAGTTGAAGTCTGACAGGATTAGCCTGCTGACTTGCTGAGTTTATGAGCCCTGTAAAGAATACCAATAAGAGAAAAAATAGGAGAGAGACAACGTTATAAATTTTACCCGCAGACTTCTTCACAGCACTTTGGGAAATAAAACCAAGTTCTGGATACCATTAATGGTTATTGTCACGAAAGAGAACCAGTTTGCCAACTGCTTCTCTGTTCGAGATTAATAGAAATACTGGAGGTGGAGCTTTCTTTGAAATAGTTAAGTGATCTGCAGAACAATGTGAAACCCTCTGACATCTGGACATTATACTGGAACTGGCAAAAATATTTATTTTAAAACTGTTGAGTTAGTCTATCTAGCATAAGAGCTAGTAACACAATCTACTGAGGATCAGAATCAAAATACTATGACTAGATCAAGGTGTGTTGTGATTATAATAACGCAACATAAAGTAGAAGCTCAAAGTCAGTTCTACAAAACACAGAATTCATGTTATGTAGAGGCATTGCCAAAGATGAATACCAAACAGATCCTCACTTATGCTAGTTAGAGGGCTGGAATGTGTGACATGATTCTGGATTACCATGACACAATTTGTAAAAACAAACAGACAACAACAAAAAATCACCGTTATAGTCATCAGTCTTATATCATCATGTTCTCTCCAACAGTGTTTATATATTTTCTAAAGCAATTTGATACCCATTGTAGAAAAACAAAACCACATAACTGATTTTAAAATTTTGTGAAAATCTGATAAAATATGGAAATTTTTAGGAATAAATTAACCTATGCATGGACACAAATATTGTCTACATAATTACAGAGAATGACTGAACCCAGTTATATCTGCTCAAAGACCCTAAATTAACTATTCCTAAGACTTACCTGTATGTTCTAACATTTTCCCACATTTAACAATTATAATTTATGGAAAGAAATATTAATATATGATCTTATAAAACATATATTGTAAATAGTTCCTAAATGGCTCACATTAAGAAATAGGCTAAAGATATGAAATATCCAAATAGTGGAATTTATTCCATCTTTAAAATTGACATTTTAAATTAAATAGTTTATTATTTTAAATAGGTAGATCACACAGACATACTCACACAAACATATAATCACAATCACAAGTTTCAAATTGTGTATACTATAGGTCCTATTATTATTGTAAAAATATACCAGACCTATACGCAAAGAGAAAGTCTCAGAAGAGTATACTCTAAAAGCTTAGTCATTATTTCTGTATTTGGTATTTTTTCTTCATATCAATTTTTGATTTTTTAATACTAAATGTGTACCAAAAATACACTAAGATCAACCTATCTCAGTGATGTGCATTTAAACTACAGATATTTCTGAGAATTGCAATGTATCAAGTGTCTACAATCCTGGTACGTGGATTGTATATGGGTTGCCTTAAAGGAGACAGAACAAACAGGAATAAACACAAATATGAATGGCATAAAATGTGCAGATGCTGAAACCTTTATCTCATGACCACCCACCTATACAAAGGAGAGACCAATAATGAAGTCCCTTAGGAACTGATGAAGTTCACATCCAAGTCTCAGAAAGCACTTTCCTCTGAAGTGAATCTTATCTGAGAGTGGCCTATGTTCCTGAGTCCAGAATTCAGGGCAGTTGCTATTAAATTATCAAAGGCAGAAAGGAATTACATTAGGGGAAGCTTCTGGAAAGTAGGTGGGGAATAATGGAAATGAATTTGACAAAATAAGACAGGAAATAATTTTTCAGTACATAAGCACCGGAGACCCAGTCAGCTGGGAATTCTTAAAGGGCTAAAGGAATCTTTCCTGCAATGTAGTAAACTGTCCCCTGACACAACCACCCCCAAGCCTCAATCATCAACCATCTCCATCACCACCAGTGGTGGGGAAATAAAGTTTATTGTCAGTAGGTTGAGGAAGTTGCCATTTACTATATCTACACATTTGAACACCCAAATAGAAGACAGATTATTTAAGAAGACACACATAAATTAGAAAGTAACTCCTAAAAGCAGGACAGACTGTCTACTATTGGTCCTGATACTAAGCAAAGCTGCCTGAGATGCCTGGATGCCAACATTTAAGTTGAGTACGGATATCTAGGTCATACTGGAGGATCTGCTGGGGAAAAGGGAATAGTGAGTCAAGTAATATTCTTCCATGTTCCATAGTTCTAACTAGCGCTAGCTCCAAAGGCAGCACTCTCAAATGAATTCCACTGGAGAAAAACATTTTTAAGAGGTAAAAAGAAAGAGGTGATCACAGATGCTTATTAAAGGTATTTCAAACCCTTTTATATTCCCATTATATGTGAAAGTCCCAAGTAAGACAAACAAGGAAAGGTCATATATATACTGGTTTATAATTTTCAAACAGTTGCCACTTGCATTTTTCCTTTCATCTTTATCCCTAGCGTTCATCACATCACCATTTCATAATAACAGAAGCTGAAGCACTAGAAATTTAATGGAATTGACTAGGGCCATCTGAGTTCTAACAGAGCTGGGACTCACACCTTGGCCTTCTCAGGCTAATTGCCTATATTAAACCCACATACCATGCTGTTTATCATGGCCATAAACCCATAAAGAGATGATTTATAGTGGGGCATTCATTTTGAATATGATTAATTTCATTTTTATGAAGGATTTTGGATGACTTCCTCATCTGGGTATCATAATGACTGTCATTACTAAACAAATTTGCTCTTTGAAGTAGAAATAACGTGGGTGATATCTTCCTTTTCGTGAGTAATTTACTGCCAAGAGGGGATTCTGTCATTATACAGTAATAATGTTCCTAAATCAATGTGCTCTAGCAACAGTGGAAATCAGAATGCAGCTTACTTTTCATGAACTGAAATTGTCAATTAGAAACAGTCTTGATGTTCTGAAGTCCCAATAAAAGTAATTAAAGAGCAATAATATTGGTTAAGTTGTTGAGTCCTTTTTAAACAAGACTTCAAGTATTAAGTACTGCTGAACACCCAAACTATTTTTAAGTATATATGTGTGTGTGTGTGTGTGTGTGTGTGTGTGTGTGTATATTTAAATGTCTTTCAAATGTCTTTTAAAATGAAAACATAGCAATATCTTTTAAAAAGAACCTGGCGTTCCTATGTAAGTGCACAGTGGGAGTACTTAAAAAGCTGTACTAAGGAAGAGGGACCTGCTCTCAGATTTCATTCAGATCATCACTAAATATCCAAACTTGCATAATCTTGACATTCTTGGCACCTCATGGGGCTCCTGGGGTTATGTCCACGGCTTAGAATGTGAACTAAACAACAAACAAATTCTTGAACTAATACATACATATATACTGAAACATACACACTCACAAATGTGTAGTTTAAAAGGAGTCAAGTTATTTATGACTAAGCAATAGAGGTTGGGAAACATATACAGGCACAGAAATAATCTTTGGAGTGGGTTATCCCACCAGTTAAATGAATGGTTGGTTTGCATATGCCATCACTGGCCTCCTGAGAATGATGTGTTAAGTAAGAAAGTCATCTGTTATTCTTTTAATATTAAGGTAATGAAATATAAAATAGAAGCAGTTAGAGCAGTCAGATGAGCTTTGTCAGCATGGTTAAAATGCAGAAACATTCCTGCCATAAGACTATACAAGAGTCTTTTTCAAAAATGCATTCATTTTAAGCTCTGTAACATCAAAATCTGTTTGTGGTGTTTATGTTAATTTGGGGGGAGAATAGCAATATTTTCTAAATATGAAAGCCCTAAATAACAACCTATGAAAACACACAGTTTTAAAAATTTTACTTATTTATATGACATTATAAATTAGGATAAGATAATTCATATCACATTTAGATAACAAAGGTTTTATTATGCAGCTTATCTGAATTCAAAGCCAACCCCAACCGTGTTGTCATTTGAGAATGTGTTAATCATTCCATTTACAATGAGTATGTAGCATAGATAAAAGTTGCATTCACACTGTCCTTGGCATTTAAATACAATTTGCTTAATCCTCCTATCTCATGTTCTGGAGTAGTTCAGGTGAGCCTCCACAATTTGTTTATTAATTCCCAAAGTGATTAATTTTTATGATACCTCAAGGTTTTGAATTATTGCAATAAATATATCTGATGTATACAAATGGATGACTGAGTCTTAAATAATTTTCATATGTCAGCATATTGGTTCAGGTCATAGTGCTAATTAGTGCTGAACCATGATTAACTCCAAGTATATCTTCAATCCTTCAATGCCAGTATCTTCAATACCAATTTCAATCTTATTTTGATTAAGAGATGTAGTCTCAGATCTCAAGGACCAAATGATGCTCTTAGTAAGATGAACTGTGCTCACATGTAACTAAAAACATTAGGTATAAGTGTCAACTGATGGTTTGAGAAAAAAGTTTGCTGTGGAGAAACATATTAGTAGCAACTAACATAATTTTTTTTAAATACAGCTTCAGTGGAGTTATCTTGCAGTTAATTTTTGAATAATTAGAAGACTGGTTCAATGGACCTTTTCTAAATATTTACGTGTAGCCAGCTAGCTACACATAATAATTAGGTGTAGCTATCTAGCTAGCTAGCTAGACAGACAGCTAGCTAGATATAGAGACAGCCAGTAGAGATATTATTTGTATTTTTCTGCCATTAAAAAGGAGAGAATTTGATAGTATAAATACTTGTATCTGACAAGCCAAAAGTGAACATGGTGGGAACAGAAAAGATCAGCAGAATTACAAAACTGTCTAGGTTGGAGATTCCCATGAGAGATGCACGTATTATTTATTCTTGCAGCTACTGTCAATTATTTCTGATTTCTAGTGTTTACTTATATCTCTGTTTCTATCCAGGTAGACGGTTGACGACTATTTTAAAATTGACATATTGAAAGAGATAGCTTAGGTTTCGAAGTAGTCTGCTCACAGAAAATCCTTGTCAGATGTTAACTTGGTACCCCAAATAGAATATAACAATTAATCCATAAAAATAATACCATCATGATTTGTAAAAATGAAAATAACTCCAATTAACATAAAAACATTATCTACCTAATGAAGGAATGGGGAAAATGACTGCCAATGTATTACCATATTAGTCTGTTTTTGTATTTTACAATAAAAAAGTGGGCATTTTTGTATTAATTTAAGTAAAAAGCATTGGATTGATATAAGAAAGTACTCTATTCCCAAGAGGGCTGTACAAGTCAGTAAGCAGTTAATATATTTAAGTTTATTATTAACAGTATAAATTGATCAGATTTTTCCCTCAAAAATTGATCAATTTTTCCATCAGGAGAAGAATAGACATAAAGGTGCACATTACTTTCATTTCAATATGAGACATAGGAAACATAAAATAGACAGAATGGGTAGAAGATAAAGTTATAAAAGCAGACTTTGTCTTGATAAAAGTTCTTATTTAAAAATGCATGATTCCTTGCCAAAAATTTTTAACCTCATAAAAATTCATGAGCATTTCTGTTTGGTATTTAATGTATATTTCATTAAATATGAGTTTTTAATATATGATTAATATTGTTAACTCTAGCTCATCCTCTCCTGCTAAAGTGCATTGAAAATCCTAAACAACGTTAAATAGTTTTCAGTGGTGATACATCTACCGCTTTCATCGATGTCATTTCCTTAAAAAATGCTAATGGCAGGCCGGGTGTGGTGGCTCATGCCTGTAATCCTAGCACTTTGGGAGGCCAAGGCGGGTGGATCCCTTGAGGTCAGGAGTTCGAGACCAGCCTAGCCACCATGACAAAGCCCCATCTCTACTAAAAATACAAAAATTAGCTGGGTGTGGTGGCAGGCACCTGTAATCCCAGATACTCGAGAGGTTGAGACAGGAGAATCACTTGAACCCAGGAGGTGGAGGTTGCAGTGAGCCAAGATCATGCCACTGCACTCCACTCCAGCCTGGAAGATAGAGCGAGACTCTGCCTACCAAAAAAAAAAAAAAGAAAAAAAAAAGCAGCCCCCACTTTAAATGAATTTGACAATGGCTGATGTTTTCAGGTCTGTTCTGTGTTTAACACTTCACTGACAATCTGGAGTGACATGAATCTGGATAATTTAGCTACACAATGTATATAATTGAGCCTAAAAATTAGTAAAAATGAACACTTTTATATATTCCTTTCCAAATGTGGCCCAGTGGCTATTGGTAGAAAGTTATTGAATTCATCAGAAATTGTGAAAAGCAGAAATCATTACAGAGAAAGTTCATGTAGAGCCTAACTAAATATGTGATTTGTCTTACCCATGGTGACCGTGAGAGTGATGACACAAGATTCTCATATGCTGCTTTGTTAAGCCAATAAACACACTGATGGTAGTTCATGTTGAATGATTCACTAAATTGTGTTACAATGGTTCACAAAATTCCAAACTACAAAGTAGCTGTTTAATTTATATAAGAAATCTATTATTCACCACCAAATTTCAATGTATTATATTTTTACCTAGAAGATATTTTCAAAACTTATTTATTATATTACAGAAATAAATGAAGCTCTGTGTTTAACAGACATATATTTTCAAATGAAAAATGTTAGAGATTGTAAAAAGAAAAATTGGTAACTAAAGTAAAATAATTAACATGTAACACCACTGAATCTATAAATAAATAATGATAATGTCAATACAGATTTCTTAAATTTATCAATGTGTGAAACAAATGAAGAAATGCATGTGGTCTTTCTCAGCATGTGTCTTTCCAGGTTTATATAACATTTATTAAACATTTTGATATTTTAATGGCAGTTAGTCCATTGGGAAACACAACACTTAGGGAATGCAAACAACCATTAAATTACATGCCAACCAGGCTTGTTACATTGGCAGAGTATGATGAATATGCGTATGATGCCTATTAAGCGGCATGAAGAAGTTATTTCTGCTCCTCTAAACAACCTTTTACAAGCTAATCTCTACTGATTGAAACTGTCTTCAAAATACGTAAAATATTGATATTTAATAAGCTTTTTCTTTCTTTTCTCCAAGGATATATGTCCTTGGAAAGCTGACAGAAAACAATGGTAGAGACTCTTGATTACATTTATATACAAATTTGTTATTTAAATATTCCTAAAGTGAAACAAGAATCTCATAGATCCAAAGCACTAAAAAAAATGCATCTTTGGGAAGTGAAGACATGATGTTGTGTGAGACAAAATGCATTGAGTAGAAATGGAGGCAATGCCTGTATCATCTTCAATCAAAGCATGTAAAACCTGATCATCTGTTCTTAAACTAGACCAAAGGAACAGATTTCTTAATAAGCTGATACTCTGTCAACAATCACATTGGTTTTATTTGATGGTTTTCATAAACATGGCCTTTTATCCTGTGGCCTTATAAAGGCCTTGTCTTCATGCCCCTCCCCTCATTCTCCTACCTCACCCTCACCATGAGGTCTGTATTCTGCAGTAATGCAGGTGTTGAAAGTGGCACCAAGAGAGATATTTGTGGTTTCCAATTTAATACAGCCTAGTTTTAAAAGATAAGATTGTATGGCTTTGTGCAAAATTAAAAAAAAAAAAAGGTATTGCATGACCCTGTAAAAATAAAACCATATTGTTTTGTCTTGTTTTAAGGATATTATCCGTTATACGCTAGTGAGATTAGGAGGAAAAGAAAGAGGGGAAGAAGGGAAGTCCATGCACCCTTAATAGGAGCGATGGGAAGAAAAGGCAACACTTTCATGAACGATGTAAACAAACGGATTCAAATTGTAACTAAAAAGATGCCTAGGTGAATCATATATAATATAAGGAGATCTGATATACAATTTAATTTTGTGTATCCCCTGGGAAATAACTTACTTAGTTCATGACAGATTTCAAATGAACCTTCAGCAGTTGGGGTTCACACGGGAGTTTTTCTATGTGGCAATCTGTGGTCGGCAATAGGGAGTCTTATATTGGCAGAAGATGGTTACAGGTGAGAAAAATAAGTGAAGGAGAATGGGGTGGATCACAGCATGGAATATTTATAACAATGGTGTGGAAAAAATATTTGATTCAGGCATCTTGCTACCTAGAAGACTGCTAGTCACTACCTAATAATTGAATGAATAAATGAATGAATACTTTCAGACAGTGATAAAAATGAATAATGCACCAATGTCACCTTAGTATCATGCTGTTTGTATATAAATGATTTATGAAATTTATCTGTGATCAGATGGCTCCTTTCTGAATGGGCAGAATTTGATGATGTGTATCTGGGGCTAAAGGCATGCTAAAAGTAGAAGAAATCAGGTCAATAACAAAATTCAAGCATTTCAAAATTTTGTTGACACTGACATAAATGTAAACACTCTTCAAAGAGAGAGAACAACAATAGAATAAGCTGATTTTTTTCCCTAAATACAAACATAATAAGCAACATTCTAAAGTAACATGTAGGCTAACAGTGGAACAGATTCTCTTTCTTCTAATCTCAATCAACTGCATGACAAAGTATTTCCTTTTATATCACACTGAGAATTTCACTTTTTATTCAGATTTGGTGCATTTCTTTCTCTGCTAATAGACATAGCCAGTGACTAAATTTCTAAGGGTATGGGCATACACAATTTTGATGGTGTGAATCTTGCTTTTTCTTATTAATAGCTGACAATTTGAAATACTAGTACAGCCCAGGTATAAGCAGTTTTTCAAATACCTACAGAAAATGGGTATAGGTAATAAATGCTACTGTTCTAGTAAAATCATCTCATCTCTAGTTTTTCAATAATGCACTTGGTTTGTAATATTTAGAAAACAATTTTGACAGAGATATTCACTCAATAGTTTTATTAAATGACTTCTAGGTGCCCAACTCCTGGCATACACAAGATAAATAAGCTATCTATGTCATTTTCAAAGAGCTTATAATCCTTAAGAAGATAAATTATATACATAAATAAGCATATGATAAATAGGTACTAATAAATGTCACAATGTGAGCAAAATGGAATGAAATTCTATGGATGCTTGGAGAAAGTTAACTGGCTAGATTGATTAAATCTCCTTGGAGAAAAGTTTCCTTCTTATAGAAATGAAGCATCACTTTGCTTCCAGATTTAACTGATCCACAAAAACTCAACAACTCTCTTGCAGCTATTGTTTTAAACCACTTCCCTCACCACGAAAAATGCTTTAACATCAGTATTGTGCCAGTTAATTTTAATTTGTTGTAGCTAAATGGAAAACAAATGAACAAAAATTATGCTAAACTATTGCATTAATTAGAAAAAAAACAGAGGCAGAGGAGCATTAACATTTTATTTTTCATTCAAGAAATATCCAGTGAATATTTTTCAGTTGAGTAGCATGGAAAATAAAACTTCACAATACTCAGTCTATTTTTTTTATTTATTTATTTATTTATTTATTTATTTATTTATTTAGACTGAGTCTAGCTTTGTCACCTAGGCTGGAGTGCAGTGGCGTGATCTTGGCTCACTGCAACCTCTGCCTCTCAGGTTCAAGTGATTCTTCTCCCTCAGCCTCCTGAGTAGCTGGGATTACAGGTGCCCGCCACCATGTCCAGCTAATTTTTGTATTTTCAGTAGAGAGAGGGTTTCACTGTGTTGACCAGGCTGGTGTCGAACTCCTGACCTCGTGATCCACCTGTCTTGGTCTCCCAAAGTGCTGGGATTAAAAGTGTGAGCCACCACACCCGCCCTCAGTCTATTCATCTAGAAAATATATATTCTTTCTTTTTTTTTACATCATGTGAGCCAATTCCCCAAATAAATCCCCTTTAATAAACCGATATATCATTTTATATATAGATAATATAGAGAGAGATAGATAAATATATAAATAGACTGATAGAAATCCTATTGGTTTCTCTGAAGAATTCTATCATATGACATCTTTATCTTGATCACTTACTGCCAACTGTGAAAGGTCCTTCTGGAGATAAAGTTTAGAAAAATTTATTCTCCTGGAATTTCACCCATAATGAATTTGTTTTGATTACAGTAAGCTCTCATTTTGAGACTTCAGAAAATGAATCAGTTCTGACTTTTGTTCATACTTTTTCATATGTTGACAGATGCATAGTAGCTTTTGTTACTTTATTGTGGAATGGATGGATGGGAAGATGGATAAATAGCGGAATAAATAAAATTCAACTGAATGTTAATGTTGCCATACTACTAGCTTCAAAGTTTAGATAGAGTATATTGATTTAATAGCAAACTAGTGTGAAGATTATTTGAGTGTAACCGAATGGAGTACTAATCAGCCCTGTACTGAGTATAATCTTGGTTCTAATTTTATCTCTGCCTTTTACTGGGTGTGTCACTTTGTGAAAGGTGCTTGACTTTCCTGACCTTTGATCTTGTCTTTAATAAACTGGGAAGAACAAAGTCCATTATATAAGATTGCGGTTTTTAAAAATGTGTTTTCTTTTATTTCTGTTTTACTTTGTTCAGAAAGTATTTGTGCAAAAAAAAAAAAAAATTTAAATAACTAATTCTAGAAAATAATTGAAGGAGAATGATTGAGCTCTTTTGGTTACTTGTATTTTTGTGTTTTTTTAATTATCTTTTGAATCTTTAGACAGCTGAAATCTTACTTTATCCTCCGAAAGTCATCTCCTTCTCCTTTCTGCACCACTGTGCTCCAGGTACCTAGTGATCTAATGGTACTCATTCTGTCTATGTCCTTCCTTACAGCAATTTGGGATGGGCATGAGGAAATGTTGGAAAGTTAAAGTGTTGGTGGGAAATGGAAACCAGTAACAAGGGTCAAGAAGAGAAGCTGGGTCTCGGTGATGTCTGCAGGAGATATTTATAAATTTGCTGTCTAGAATGTTATATAATCCCATAAAATCCCCCATTTGTATTTGCACAAACATTTTATAAAATATATGTTGTTAGTTGGTTATAGTTTCAGAATTGGATTTGTGTTATTTGGAATAAAATTCACCCTAATTGCTGAATCTGATGTGAAGAAAGATACCTTGTGACAGCAGAGAAAGCCCAAAGATCCTTGGTCATATTTTAGGTTACAAGTATTTCTGTACTAAATGTACATAAGAAATTCCTTATGTTTTCAATTCTTCTTGGCTTATGGTGCATATTTATGCTCTATATTTTTATGTATATATCAGGTAAATACAGAAGCCCATTCCTCTCTAATAGTAGAGATAACATCTTTTTCTATTTTAGTACATATTTGAATCCTAACAAATGCTTGCAAGATTCATATTATGACCAAAAATATTGTTAAATTTTGTCAACTCCATCTGCATTTGTGTCTTCCATTGTATTCATTTAACAAATCATATCCATAAAAATAAATATTCCTATAAATGTGATAGATTAACACATTATTTTTTCCTGCAAATAAAAAAAAAAACTATATACATTGAGGTTAACCTTTTACTGGTGCATTATCACCAGAAATATGAAGTATATTCTAATCATCAAGTATTTATACCACTAATACATGAATAAAAAAGTTGAAATGTAACTTCTTCAGTCTTCTATATCTATTGACATATGTTAAGGCAAATTGTTTTAGATATGTGAAATTTAAACTAAATATATATTCATTATTAATCAGCAGTTATTAAACACTTGAGCCTAAACTTTATATATTTAAATTTGATTTTTTCAGATATTTATGTAATTTGCAGAACTGAAGTTCTAAAATAGCTCCTTGAGATATTTTTACTAATTTGTATTAATGTTTTCATTAATTTTCATTAATTTTATGTTATTGTTTTTAAAACAGGGTCATGTTCTGTTGTCCAGACTCGAGTGCAGTGATGCAATCCCAGCTCACTGCGGCCTCAACCTACCAGGCTCATGTGATCCTCTCAAGTCAGCCTCCCAAGTAGCTGGGACTACAGGGAGTCTGCCACCAAGTCTGGCCAGTTTTTTATTTTTTTATTTTTTATTTTTTTTGGAGAGACAAGGTTTCACCATGTTTCCCAGGCTGGTTTCAAACTACCGAGCTCAAGAGACGCTCCTGCCTTAGTGTATGGATATTTAAGTAATAACTGCTGATTAATAATAAATATGTATTTAGTTTTAATTTCACAATCTAAAACAATTTGCCTTAACATATGTCTGTAGAAATAGAAGGCTGAACAAGTCTTTCACTTTTTTATTCATTTAGTATTGATATAAATGCTCGATGATTATAATCTTCCTTCATATTTCTAGTGATAATGCACAAATAAGTAAAACGTTGACCTCAAAAAGTGCTGGGTTTTAGAGTGTAAGCTACTGTGCTCAACCTTTATTCCTCTTTTAAAATATCTTTTGGGTCACACCCTGTGGCTCACGCTGTAATCCCAGCACCTCGGGGGGCCGAGGTGGGTGGATCACTTGAGGTCAGGAGTTCAAGACCAGCCTGGCCGACATGGTGAAACCCCATCTCTACTAAAAATACAAAAATCAGCTAGTTGTAGTGGTGTGCACTTGTAATCCCAGCTACTCGGGAGGTTGAGGCAGGAGAATCGCTTGAACTTGGGAAGCAGAAGGTGCAATGAATCGAGATTGCACCACTGCACTCCAGCCAGGGCCACGGAGCAAGACTATCTCAAAGAAAAAAAAAATAATAAATGAATAAAAAGTAAAATAAAATAAAAACATCTTTTGAAATTTGATGTCCCTCACACATGTCTTAACAAATGTTTAAAGGCAAAACACTGTATTTTGTTTCATATGCTAAAAGTTGAAGACAAGGAAACATTTTTGCTTAACTTTTTAAAGAAATGTTAAAATGTTTTTTTAAATATGTACACAAGATTTAATAGAAAAATACTTTCTAATAACTCAGAAAAAATTAGTCTTTCTTTAAAGACACTTTAAATACATTTTTCCACCATTGTTTTTTCTAGAAAACAGGCATAAAAGTGTCACCTAAACGAGAGCACCATATTTAATTCTCTGCACAATAGGGTTCTTAAAAAACATATACAGATAGAAAAAAATCAACTCATGCCTTTAGGATATCACATTTTAAAGAAGCAGCTTTATTTGACTTCTTACATGAATTTTAAAGTTTATGTCATCGATTCTGCTCCACAATATGAGAGCATCAGTACCTTTGAAGGACTGAGGAGATGCCACCATTTTACTCTAATCTCAGAGTGCTAATGATATCTTTTAAGCTCTTCAAACACACAAAATCTCAAACAATTTGCTAAATTTGATGAGTAAAATTTAAAGGCAAATAAGAATAATTAGGCCAAACATTTTGTCCCTGTGTGCTATTTTCAAACACTCAAAATCATTCATAGTGACTGTCAGAATATGTGAAAACCCTGTCTTAGAAAGAAAAAGAGTGAATAAATTAACTGAAAATTTGTGATCAATCACATTTTTTCCTTAAAACATGGTGTCAGTTTCCATAGCTACAGACACAATAACAGAAAAATCACCTCAAAAATTATTTAGGCAATATACATGTTTTATGTACTTAAAAAACAACAACAACAACAACAACAACAAAAAACCATTTACTCAAGTATATTGTTCCTGGATTGATTAATTCAATGATTCTATCATGTCATCAGAAGCTTTTCTTTCCCCTTTATCAGCCTCAATATTTTATCTTTGGTCACTCAAATGGCAATATTAAGAGCTGAATAAAGAAGATGTGCTTATATTATGCACATTTTCAAGAGAAATTATTTTAGACACCCCTCAACTCCTGGTAGATTGTATTTTCCTTTTTTGCCTAGAAAAGTTTGTCTTGCTATAACGTATTTCCATTTTTCAACCAATCACTGTCAAGAAAAGCAGATCATTAAAACTGGCTTAGTCTATTTAACTTTCACCCCCAAGCTACCTGGACTCTCTGATAACTGTGAGCAAAGAAGAAAGGTGCTCAATGGAGTAATGCCTGCTGAATAGACAAACAATGGCATCTGTCAATTAAATAAATGTGTGAGTAATTTTTTGTGTGAATAAATTTTTTAAATCATGTATATCTTCCTTGAAGAGAATTTATAACACATAGATGCCTTTTAGAAAAGTGTTTTATAGAACCCTCAATTATAATCCATGAACTATTTTGCTAATATCTTTGAGTATTTTCTTAACAGAAAAATACTTTATATTCATAAATTTAAAAACCCAAAAATTGTAGCACTTATTATATGCCTAGACCCGTGTTAGTCAAGATTATAGAATCAAAGCAGAGATGAAATAGGGTCAAGTTCAGTAGGAAACCTTGGTATGCTTGTAAAAATCGATTAAAAACATAAAATAACCATAAACCAGTAAGTCATATGTATGGGAATAACTTGACCAGGAGTTAGATAACCTGACCTGCTCTGCCTTCAACAGCAAAAAAAAAAAAAAAAAAAAAATCATCTGGAAAGAAAACGACTGGAAAAATTCTAGGCATAGATGCAACAATTAACAAGCACCTTCAAGATTAACTAAGAACTGTCTCTTGCTGAGAAGCAGTAGGAGCAAAATACAAACAAATAACTTACTTTTTGTTTGGAAGCTATAGTAAAGGATCTTGAGAACAGAGGTATAAACAGAATAGCAGGGTGTTATATACTAATTAGCAAATAATTGGAGGTCAAGCATGGGGATATAGGTCAGAGTATAATTAATAATAAGTAAGAAAAATATTTGCAGGTTGAAATTTTCCCTAAAAGCTTAATTTTAATTTCTGGAAAATTTAGTAAGTGTACTTCGTCTAGGTGCCACTTTAAGAACAGAATTCAAATATTTGATGAACTATGGAACTCAGACATGTTATGAAAATAGTTCTGATTTAAAGTAGAAAGATTGTCAAATAAATGTACACACACATTTTATATGCTTCTACATGTAAGTATTAAAAGCTAAAGCAAAGAAAAATTACATTAATCTTAACACAACAGTTCTGTAATAGTATAGTTGAATCATAATTTAAATATGTAAAGTGAAAAAGAAAGAATTATCTTTTTAAATTTGAAAATAAGATCATTTTACTTCTCTTTAAGTAGAGCAATACAGTTTGAGATGTGATTTTCCAAGAAGAAACTGAGTTTACATTGGATCCTCCATGTATTCCTATCTATTATATTATTATTTTTTAACCAACCACTCTTAAATATAGTTAACTTGTCGAAGACTTTTAACAGGGCTTTTTATTAGTATATTAGTTCATCTTAAGCATTAGCCTGTTTTAATGAGCATCTTGTATTTTGTGAATTAACTAGCTTTTAAAATCAATTATACATAGAGCACATATGCAGAATATTATGTACCAAGCATCTGTTGCAAGAAAAATCAAGGTATCCTCCAAGGATTGGAAAACAGAAAGATTTTGGCTAGAGCATGGAAAATGAAGGAAGATTTTAGTAAAATTGAGATTAAGAACATAGATAGAAGCCAGTCCATGAAAGAACCTTGGGGGAGATGATAAGGCTTTGTCCTTTATCCTCAAAGATTTGGAAAACCTTTGGGGGATTTTCAGTTAAGCCAAGACATGATGATATTTTTGTTCTTAACACAAAGTTTGGATTCAGTCTGAAGAATGAATTGTGGACAAATTTAGAACTTGTTAAGACAAGAGGCTAATACAAGTCACTGGTCCAGGGATTATGCTAGCTTAGTTCAGAGTGGCTGGTGTACTGATGAAGAAAATATTAACCAGTTAAGATTTCTAGAGGAGGGAAATCCAAGAAGACTGACTAGAAGCAGCCAGTGTATGCCTCTTGCTTGGAGAGGAATTGAAATAGCAAGTAGTTATTCACATACTGGATAGAGCATCTAAGAGAGAGTACTGGGACTCCACAGAGAAGGGAAGGGAAGCACTGAAACCTAAGGAGAAGGAACTAGGCAGCCTGCTTGGCAGCTGGGAGAAGCTGCTGGAGGCCAGGAAAGGGTGAGTGAGCAACCCCCAGTGCTCCACATTCCTGCACAGACTTCCACAATCCTAATCACAGGACATTCCCTTCATCCTCATTGGCAAGACAGAGAATTGCCTACAGATTGTGCAGAGGTGTTTGTTGTTCGAGAGGGGACACTCATGCTGAGTCACCAGGCTTCCAAGCCCTGAGCAGTTGCGACACACAAGGGAGTTGAGCCCCCAGAGGACTGCCCAGGAGAAAGATTGGAAGCTGGGTACTTTCACACATCTCAAAAACAAATCTCACTGCTGATAATGCTTTGGGCTGTTATGGGACCCAGACATAGAGAAACTGTAAGCCTGTAGCTACCTTCCCACAGTTCTCCCACTAAGACATGCTCTGTCCTTCCAGGTGGTGGGCCCACGGCTGGCACCAATCTTAACACACATCCCCCAAAGGACTTTCTGTCCTGAAGCTGATACTGCTTTTGCTGCAGGAGTGAGAGGAGAGGCCAGCAGCTTCCATATGCTCCGAGGACAAATGCCACTGCCACTTCCATGGGTTGCTATGGGATGGAAGTGCCAGCAAACCACCAGCTCCACAGCTGCCCCAATAAGCTACTCCCACTGAAAGCAGCCCTGCCATCCCTGGAGGTGGACCCCTAGTGCAGCTGCCACTGCCCCCACCTAAGCATTCTTCAGGAGGTCTGGGGAACACCCTGCCCCTATCACAGTGACAGCCTGAATGCACCATAACAAGGGTACCTGAGGACAAGCCTGCCAGCCAAGTCCCATTCCCCCAAGATTTGAGCATGCCGTCCAGGGACCTGGACATCATGCAGCCCAGTCCACCCCTGTTGGCTCCAAGCCCTCCTCCCAGAGTCTGAGGTCAGGACAAAATAACCTGCTGATCCAACAGTTGGCACTTCCTGGCATGAGCCACCTGTGCAGAATGACCTGCCCAGTCCATTGCAGCCACCACTGGCACCAGCATGAACCACTTGAGTTCCAGTGGGTTGCCCCACAACTGCTAATGCTATCACCCACATCACACCATGGCCAAGGGGCCTGAGAAACCTCTCACATGCCCAGCTCACTGCTGCCACTACCAGCATCCAAGCAGGCCATCTGGAGGCCCAAGAATTGGTTCACCTAAACCTGTTAACAGAAAGCCAGCATACACTGTTCTCGGGCTCAAGGACAGGCATGTCAGAACACTGCTGCCACCACTGGTGCCAAAGACTGGCCTACCTGGCATTCTATTCCCCAGCAAAAATTCACCACACTCTCCACTCATAAATGCTCCCTGAGCCACCAAGGAAATAACAGATACCACTAATGCTGTGTACAGCCAAAGGAATCATATAGACACCACATTCCTGCAGGTACCCGAAGTCAAAGTCAAAGTGCCCTACCCAACCAACAACATACATACATTTTCAGGAAAACGTCCTTCCCTATGAAGGCAAATTCAAAAGGTTGGAAGAAGTAACTATTACAACTGATGTGTAGATATCAATGTAAGGCCATAGGAAGCATGAAAAAAAAATCAAGGAAATATGACATCTCCTAAGGAACACTGTAATTCTCCAACAACAGATTCAAACAAAAAACGTTCATAAAATCCTGATTAAAGAATTTAAAATAGTAAACCAGAGAAGGGTACAATAACAAACAAAGAAAACTACCGGCCCATATCTCTGATGAACACAGATGCAAAAATCCTTAGCAAAATACTAGGAAATTGAATCCAACAGCACATCAAAAAGACAATATGCCATGACAAAGTAGGAATTACACCAGGGATGCAAAAATAGTTCACAATATGCTAATCAATAAATGTGATACCTCACATTAACAGAACAAAGGGCAAAAAGTATATGATTACCTCAATAGATCCCAAATAAAAAATTGAAAAAAATTCAATATCCCATCATGATAAAAACTCTCAACAAAATAGAAATAGAAGAAACATACCTCAAAATAGTAAAGACTAGACATGACAAACACACAGCTATCATTACATCGAATGGGGAAAAGCTGAAAGTCTTTCTTTCAAGCTCTGGAACAAGAGAGTTGTCCACTTTTACCATTCCTATTCAAAATGTTCTGGAAATCCTAGCCAGAGCAATCAAGACAGAAAGTCATCCAAATTGGAAAAGAGGGAGCTGAATTATTCCTCCTTGCTGGTAATATAATCTTATATCTAGAAAAACCTAAAAACTGTACCACAAAACCGCTAGTTTTGATAAAGAAATTTAGTAAAGTTGCAGTGTACAAAATCAACATAAAAAATCAGTAGCATTTCTATACTCCAATAATGAACTAGCTGGGAAAGAAATCAAGAAGACAATACTATTAACAATAGCTATAAAAAATTAAAATAGCTAGGAATAAATTTAACAAAGGAAGTGAAAGATTTCTACAAGGAAAACTACAAAACACTAATACAAAGAAAAGTGAAGAGAAAACAAACATGGAAAGACATGGCATGTTCATGAATTGAAAAAAGTATTATTGTTAAAATGATCATGCAGCTCAAAGCAATCTACATATTCCATGCAATCCCTATCAAATTATCAACATCATTTTTCACAGAATTAAAAATCGTCCTAAAATGGGTATAAAACTAGAAAAGATGCCAAATAGTCAAAGCAATCCTGAGCAAAAAGTACAAAGCTATAGGCATCACACTACCTGATAAAATATATTATAAAGCTATAATAATCAAAACAGCTTAATATTGGTATAAAAACAGACATGCCGACCAATGTAACAGAACAAAGAGTCCAGAAATAGATCCAAATATTTGCATTCAACTCATTTTTGATAAATATGCCAAGAACAATTCTGAGGACAGGAAATCCTCTTCAATAAATGGTATTGGGAATTAGTCATATGCAGAAAAATGAAAATGAACTTATATCTCTCCCCACATATAAAATTCAATTCAGTATGTATTAGAGACTTAAACATAAGACCTGAAACTATAAAATTATTGGAAAAAGAAATGTAAGCAAAACCCTTCAATACATCAGACTAGGCAAAGGTTTTATGACTAAGACCTCAAAAGTCACAACTAACTGTAACACAAATAGACAAATGGAACTATGTGAAACGAAAAAGCTTCTGCACAGCAAAGGAGACAAACAGAATGAAGAGAAAACCTGTTAAAAGGGAGGATATGTTTGCAAACTATTCATCTGACAAAGGATTAATATCCAAAATATGTGAAGAACTCAAACAATTCAGCAATAAAACAGACACAAATAATTCAAAAGGGGGCAAAGAGCATAAATAGACATTTCTTAAAAGAACACATAGAAATGGCTGATATTTGAAAAAAGGTTCAACTGCATTAATAATCAGGGAAATGTAACATAAAACCAAATTGAGGTATCATCTTACCCCAGTAAGAATGGCCATTATTAAAAAGACGAAAATAAATAAATAAAACAGATGCTAACGAGGCTGGGGAGAAAAGAGAATTCACACACTGTTAGTGGGAATGTAAATTAGTATAGTCACTATGGAAAACAGTATGTAGATTTCTCAAAAGACTAAAAATAAAACTACTGTTTGATCTAGCAACCCACTACTGGGTTTTTATCCAAGGAAAATAAATCTGTATACCAAGGGGACACCTGCACTTACATGTTTATTGTGGCATTATTCACCATCACAAAAATACAGAATCAAACTAAATGGATGAATGGATAAAGAAAATGTGGTGTATACACAGAATGGAATACTATTCTGCCATAAAAAAGAATGAAATCATGTCATTCACAGCAGCATGGATGGAACCACAGGTCATTATGTTAAGTGAGAAAAGCCAGGCACAGAAAGACAGACACCACATGTTGTCACTCACATGTGGAAGTCACAATCTCATGGAGATAGAGAATAGAAAGATAGATGCAAGACACTGTGAAGGGTTTGTGTCTGGGAGGGAGGATAAAGAGAGATTGATTATTGGGTGCAAACATATAGTTAAATACAAAAATAAGCCTGATATTCCATAGCAGAGCAGAGTGATTGTATTTGTCAACAATGTAATGTATATTTCAAAGTAGCTAGAAGAGAGGACTTGAAATGTTTCTAACACATAGAAATGACACATTCTCATTGTGATGGATACTTTACATACCCTGACTTGATCATTACACATTCTATTGTAATTTTTTTGAGACAGGGTCTCACTCTGTCATCCAGGCTGGAGTGCAGTGGCTAATGCCTCAACCTCCTGGCTCAAGCAGTCCTCAGCCTTATGAGTAGCTGCGACTACAGGCATGTGCCACCACAGATGACTATTTTTTATTTTTTATTTTATTTTATTTTATTTTATTTTTTAGAGATGAGGTCTCATTACATTGTCCAGGCCAATCTCAAAATTCTGGGCTTAAGTGATCCTGCCAGCTCAGCCTCCCAAAGTTCTGGGATTACAGATGTGAGCCACTGTGCCTAGCCACATTCTATTACTGTAACAAATACATGTACCCCATAAGTATGTAAAATAGTTTCTATCAATTATAAATAAGTAAATGAATAAGTAAATAAATACAAATAGTTCTGTTTAGCAGGGAAACAGAAATTCAAATTGGATTTGGCTGAATTATTAAAGACAAGGTATTAGTTTATAAATTACCACCAGAGGCATCATGATGGGACCTTACTGAAGGCAACAAGTAGATCTCGAGGTACAGCTTCCTAAATTTTTCCTACTGCCTCTTTCCATGCTGAATCATAGATAGGTATACAGTGTGCTCCCAGAGTGAACATGTGGGTTTCCATTTGACTCATACAGCAACTCAATAATATCAATATCAATGACAGATTCTTCAGATTCTTTTAATCATACAGTTCTTCCATCCACAATTGTATATGCAAAATAAACTGGATTCTCTTGTGTAGAAAAACTTACATATTAAAGTATATGTATTGGTTCAAGAAAATAGAACAGTCACTGATAGCAACAGAATTTATAAAAGTTTGGTAGAGTAACAAGCTCAACAAGGTCACCAATGACACAGGTTCTCTGTACTCTGTCATGAACAGTGCCAGCTTTCCTCTAAAATGAGCCTTCCTGGTAGAATAGGATGGCTTCCAGCACAGTGAGGGCCAAGTGTATCCTCATTTGCATCCGGCTTGAGAGAGAGCGAGACGACAACCATACACAAGTTGTCATGAGCCTGACTCTTATCGAACCTGTTGAACTAAGTGTTTCAAAACTGTATAGCAAAGATCTGCAACCCACCCCGCCCCGCCCCTGACATTCCTTCCTCGGCATCTGGATTCCAATTGTTTATTCCTTTAAACACCTCACTTTCTATGCCAGATTTTCAGTATAATTCTGTCAGTTTTTACTAACACTTACTAAAGAAATGTTTTATCTCTCATTTGACAAAGAACACATGTATCATATCTTTTTAAAGTTGGAGAGAGGAGGGCTGAATGGTACCCTAATTCTGAACAATAAAAGCTCACTGATGCATCATTTAATTTAGTGGGCAAGGTAATGACAAAGATGATTTAATGCGTTTGGAAATTCATACTATGTACATTGCTAATATACTAAAATGTAATAGAAATTTTGTGAAAGTTAATTTATAAAGCTAATATTATTTCACTCACTAATGGAGAAATATTGTTTTCAGGATATAACTTTTTTTTAAGGTTAGGATAACTGATTATGATTAATAATGTTTTTTTCCTCTTACTACTTATAGTGCAATAACATTATTTAATTTTCCATGTTAATATCTTTGGTCTTTGGTCCAGAACCCAAACATACCAGAATGGACTTATAATAGGTACAGGTAAATCCACTGTGTACAAATACAGAATCAGTTGCTATTCCAGACCAGAAGCTATTGAAATTCAAGACAAAATGTGTTAATGTATTAGAATGCAATAAACTGAAGGACTTTTTTCCTCATTCTTAAAACTCGTATTTTTCTTCTGATAAATATAGATCATATATTTTACTACAGTCTGCCAAAAACTATTTCATTGTAAATATTTATGCAGTATTTTTTGGTTTGGTTAATGATGAATGGCTTGAAATGCTACCATTAACTGAAGAAGCAGTGTCATAACTCAAGCATAGTGGACGTATATAACAAAAGTAGTTGTGATAAGTAAAATCATGTAGTTTATAGAGTTGGATGAAATATAAACTTTTGGTTCAGATGAATATAAAAAAGTATGAATTAGGGTGTAAATCTCCACAAATGACCACTAGTAAAAGTTCTAAAAACTAAGAGAACATCATTTCACCAATGTTTATACTAGAATATTTATTGCATGCATTTTGGTATTTATTCTACTGAGTTATGTCTGTTTATATGAGCCAATAATTTTTTTCTAAATTTAAAAATAAAATCAATAGAAACATAATTTTGAAAGTTGTGTTGTGCTTTTTGAGAGTTATATAACATTTGATACAAAATTATTTGTATTGTGTTTCTACTTCAAGCTAAGAAACTTGTCTTTAGAAATTGCATTTATTTTCATAGGTCATAAAATATAATGCCATATATATGCCTATGGCTTGATGAGTAATTTCTGCTTAAAGTAATTTGAAAAGCTCGTGAAATACAATGCAGTGAATGTTGTATTCCATCCAATAGAGTCATCTATTGTTTCATAGGTTTGCCTGTTTTTAATATTATACTAGGACTAAAACAACTGCTTAACATTATAAAAGAAATACTATATAGTGTCTGAGAAACACAAATAGTTGTCCTTATACTAGCAAAAATAAGTCATGGAGGGTTACAGAATTGTAGTAAGAAATTTAATACAGTCCTGGGAAAATATAAAAACTAGTTTTCTGCATTTTAAGAAACAAAACTGCCAAGATGTTGCAAGATACAAATGGTGGAAAGAGATCATGCTCTAGAATGAATTGTTTTGTGGTAAAATTAAAGTTTAGTTACTGTGTGTACTGGGAAGAAAGGAAATTATGATATGGTCAGTAGATGGGGAATTAGCACACTTGCTATTTATTTATATTAATACCTAGAAAACAAATGATAGTGTCCAAATTGTTCACATCACAAGTACTTAAGTTCCTCTGGATCACCCAACTCATGTTCCAAGTTATGCATTGGACAAGAAATAAACAGGTTGTTCACATGATTAAATGACTTATTAACTTGGGATAATATAAAATAATGGTATCTGTGAAATAAGAGAAAGATTACTAAAGCCAATGTTAACCAACCTGTGCTTAAAGTGCCAGGTCTTTGATTCACCTGTGTGATTCTAATTCTTCTGGTCCTAATTTATATCCTTAATAATGAATTAGGAATAATAAAACCCTCCCAGAGATTACTGTGAGAGTCTACTGACAAAATATGTTTGCAAGGTGAATTGTGAAGCTTCATCCCAACTTTTTATGTACGTATGTATGTATGTATGTATGTATGTATGTATGTATGTGAGATTTAGTCTCCTTCTGTTGCTTTGGCCAGAGTGCAAAAGTTTCATCAGTTCACTGCAGCCTCAAACTCCTGGGCTTAAGTGATCATTCTGCCTCAGCCTCCCGAGTAGTTAGGATTGCTGGTATGCTCCATCATGCCCAGCCAATTCTGTATTTTTATTTCTGTAGAGACGAGGTCTCTCTGTTTTACCCAGGCTGGTGTCAACCCCCTGGTTTAAAGCAATCCTCCTGCCTTGGCCTCCCAAAGTACTAGCTTACAGGCATGAACCACCATGCCTGGTCCACTCAAACATTAAAAATGTGAATTTAACTCTAATTTCAATGCTAAGGCAATACTGGAAGGTAGTTTAGGCATATTCTGAACACAGAGAAAGAAGGGTAAACTCATAGAGCGTCTGAGGTATAGAAGACTTTTGAGTTAATAGACTTTGAAAGTGGCAAAATCTTTACTCCTTAAGCTACATTAAAAAAATTAATTAACCCCCACTGGGGACTTTTCAGTATATTTCATACTAATTATTTCTTCTGAAAGCCTTAACATAGGCAAATTTCTTTGCCCCTTTTAAATTATTTATTCTCAAAGTTTCTTTTATTATAACTCTCTCTGAGAGAAATTCCCCAAAGAATGGAGTCAACACAAAATGCCTTTTTTAACGTATGTGTAATATGATTTTATCTAACATAGAATTAGATACTATTTTCAACATTGACTTGTTTTATGCTTATTATTTTATGTAATATGATATAACATAAATATAAAAATGTAAACTATGTACTTTCATAATAGAATTAATTATTTTGAGTAGGCATATATGTTTAAAATGACACGCATTTTCTTAAAACTAACAATTTATTACAACTACTAAGTCTACTGTGCCTATTTTTACAATATGTGAATAATGATGTAGCTGCACTGTGTTAGTCATCTTGTACCATTTTAGCAATTCCTGTCATTGTTCTGTGATTTTGAAAATGTTTTAATAAGAATGCACACATAACATAAAGTTCATTTTTATGTAAACAGGGTAATTAATACAGAAATCTCAACCTCTCTTTACTGTCAAGATCAATATGCTTATAACTTATAAAAATCCTGGCTTACTGCCTTGAACAACTTAGAAAACATTAGGTAATTGGCTTTCAGCACAATAAATGTATTTATATAGCATGTAGATGAGATTCAAGAAATATTATACTGTATAAGAAGTGCTGGAGGATATGATACTGAGTTGCCTATTTTTTTTTCTCTGTGTGATAATAAAGAAAACAAATTATGACAATGTTTGAATAGAAAAAAAGGCAATTAATCTTAGTATAAGAGAATAAAAATTCATGTAGTTGATCACAATTGCAATCTATTCTATCTTTCTCTTGGGGAAACATGTTGTTTTTATATATGCTCATCAAAGTTTAATTGGAATATAAGTGTACTTATTGACTCTCCTCCCTCATAATATTTGAAAATACTATGCACATCTCCAAATACAAAGCTGTAGTTACTTAAACATTATGCCTTTGCTCTGTAAACGTTTCACTTTCAAAATCTCAAAAGTGTCAATATTACTATATTTAGAAAAACTTTTAAAAATCATGTAAATAGATAGTATTTGTTAATGAAAAAAATGTAAGTTTACTTTTCATTTTATTCTATTTTCAACCTTCAGGTTGGTCATTTAATGGCCTTTTCCAGTAGGAACATTTTTGTTTCTCTGGGACATTTTATTTATTTATTTTTCTTTAGTGCTTTATTCCTATATGATTTCTCCATTTTCTACTATTGGGTCTCTTATTATTCAGATGGCAGATGTCCTGAATAATTGTCCATTTATTTTCTTTCTGAGTAAAGTTTGGTCAAAATCCTAACAAAAACTCTTCCTGTGGAGACTATAATACTCTATATCATAGTTCTTAGTTTTGGATGTGTAATGAATTTGGGGAACTCAACTTTCAGTGTGTATGTTTTTACTTTATTCTCTTGCTTTTATTTTGAAAACCTATCCTTAAATACATCTGGTTTTCTCTACTAACAGACACTAAAGGAACTTCTGGGAAAAAAAATGAAACTGCCATCTTTGGTCTACATTAGGGAGGGACATTCGTATAAATATGAAAGCATGAAGTCAAGAGAAAAATCGGGAAATTTAACGGACATATATATATATTTCTATATAGCGAGACTTTCCTTATAATATATACTATTATATAGTATATGTTATAATATTCAAACTTATATAGGTTTTGAGAGTGAGTCCCTTTCTGTTGCTTTGGCCACAGTTCAGGGGTTTCATCAGTTCACTGCAGTCTCAAACTCCTGGGCTCAAGTGATCCTTCTGCCTTGGATATTATAATATATAATATAAATATAATATAATATATATTTATAATATATGACATATAAACATTTTTATATATTTATAATATATATTTTATATATTATAAAATACATATTTTATATAATACATAGATATAAAGTCTATATATAGAAATATATATTTCTATGTCTATATATAGAGAGAGAAATATATGTGTATATATATGTATATACAGACTTTCCTTATCAGCCCACTGTCACTTCCCTACCAGAGGCACCCTGTGCCACCAGTCCCTGACAGTGACCGGGCCCTGTAGAGATGCACCATAAGTGTTGCATCTGAGGCTTCCTAGCTTTCTTCCTGCCATTTCAAGACTTAGATTTCTCAGGGCCACTGGTTATGTAATACTTGGCGTATCTGCTTTTCATCTTCAAGAATTTATTAATGATGTCTCCTCTACAAATTATTTGCTAGCTGGATTAATAATATTAATAAAACATTTTATTTGTTTCTTAGGACGCAGTGAGGGCTAGTATGTGTATATACAACCTGCCATCTTTAACCAGAAGCATCCCTTTATTTGTAAGTGTAGCAAAATCAGAATTTAGTACTAATTTTATATTTCTAAAAAGAAAAGGATTACTTCCAAGCGTTGAGACTGAATTGACCTTGGGCTAAATTTCATATTATTATTATTATTATTATTATTATTATTTTTGAGATGGAGTTTCACTCTTGTTACTCAGGCTGTAGTGCAATGGCATGATCTCAGCTCACTGCAACCTCTGCCTCCCAGGTTCAATTGATTCTCCTGCCTCAGCCTCCCGAGTAGCTGGGATTTCTGGAGCACGCTGCCACGCCCAGCATTTTTTTGTGTGTTTTGAGTAAAGACGGGGTTTCACCATGTTGGCCAGGGTGGTCTTAAACTCCCGAAATCAGGTGGTCCACCCACCTTGGCCTCTCAAAGTGCTGGGATTACAGGTGTGAGCCACCGCGCCCAGCCTCGTATTCAAATTTCATAACTAAATCAATCTAATTGCAAAGAGTGTGTTGGCACTACTGAGAAGAAAATGAGTAAGAGATTTCCTGCTCTCAGAGGACCAGCATTATAATTGAGGAGATTCAATAACTACTATAAAGTGACTAGGATATTAGGAAGAATTAGAGAAATATTATTAGAAATGAGCACACACAAGTCCAATGGGCCACATAGACTAAGATACACACACAGAAATCCAAAATGACTTAGAAAAGTGTCAATCAAGATGAATTTTGTGAATTTAGTTCATTTATTATGGTTAATAAACATGGGGAAGGTCCTGTTGCAGATGTTATTTTTGAGAGAACATAAGCAAAGGCATTGGCAAGACAGCATGTGTGGGTTTCAGGTCACTGAGTAGGTTCCTTTGGTTGAAGTATAGAATACACTCAGAGAAAAGGAAAAACGTTGCTGGCAGAAATTCTCAGTTTGAGAGTTCCTTTCTTACTGGGCATTGCTGGTCTCATATATTTTGCTTAGACAATTAAACCTTCTAGGCCAAAATAATCTCCCAATTCATGTGTATATTTCTCTAACTGGCATAAATCAACCAAACAAAACATAAAATTCCAGTAGCTACTTTTAGGAACTTTTCACATGAACATGATTGTTCATCTAAGATACTAATTATAATCATACCAGAAATCATTCACATTTGGAGATCTCTTTCCCCCATTTCCCCCATGTCTCCCTCCCTTCTCTCAGAGGACTGTTTAATGTATACAATCCCCCTCTTTTGGTAACTTATTTCAGGAATGAATAACCAATGGTGTTTTAATCATATAATTAGATGGAATTGTTATGGGTCTGAGTTATTGTTATACTACATGTAATATCTCCGCGGGTGTTAAATGGGTTTTCCTAGATTTAAGCTTTCTCTCAAACCTGGAATGTAAAGAAAATTAGACTTTTATGATATTTATTTCATATCTGTCTGCAGATAGCTCTTTCTCAATTATTTTATTATTTTTCTTGTTTTTCTCTTCTAAGGAAACTTTGCTCTGTTACTTACACACACTGTAGTGTATCTATTTAGTCTAGATAAATATTTTAAAAATGTCCAAAAGAAAAGAAAATATCCTTTTTATCCATTACCAAAACTAATTCAGAAAAAAGTTTCACAATTGCTTGGCAATGGCCTATGTTCCTCAATAACAACAGCTAGACTCAGAGATCTTGGCATGAATTCACAAGTTTTTAAGGCATTTGATGTATTAGTATAGATGTTTATGTATGTTAAAATGAGTTCATGCAATAGTCTTGATTAATATGCAACTTTTTGAACAAATTAGAATGACTAAATTTTAACTTAAAAACAACTTTTTTCTTAGCACAGTAAAAATAATAGTGCAATCTTTCAGCTAGTACAAGCCTGGGGTCCGATTTCTAATGATTTTAATGTTTTAAATTCCCTACATTTGTTCTATATACATTCCCTACATTTGTTCTATAGGGTCCATGTGCTGTCATTGTTTCCACAAATTGTTTAGGATTTGTTACAAAAAAAAATATGTTAAACTAAATAAAATTTTAATCACGAATGACTTGTATTAATGAATGTCTTTTAGTAGAGTGAAATCTTAGGAATCCTTGTAATGCTGCAAATCATAAACATTAAATATATTGGGTAAAGTGGTTATCTTAACATCTTCAGTCAAATTTACTACCTTTAACTTATATTAAACTGTGATTCTTTAGATACTTGGATCATTTCCCAGTAAGAAAAATATATGGATATTGGCTACCAAATATGATTTTAAATGCCCTTCATGTCTACATACATTTTGGTTAAAGCTTAATATACTATGCAGATACAGATCTTTCTAAATAGTAATGCACACATGTTTCTTTATTTTACCACCTTTGACCAAGATGGATTCAATGTTCCCCCAAACTTGATTAATAAAATAGGCTGCTTTCTAACTCCAGATTTCTGACCTCCCTTTTCTTAAAGCATGTACCTTTCAGAAAACTTACTAGAAAACTTCCAATTGTATAATCTTTCTCTGCTCTTTTGACATGTAAATATTTTCACAACCTCAACATTTGACAATCCATACACATTTTTCTGGAAGATCAGGAGTCATCCCTTTAAAATGTAATCATTAAGAGAAATGAGGCCCTTATCTTTCTGCCTCCTAAGACAGTAGGAGCCGATATAGCACCAGTTAACAAACCCAGACGACCTGTATTAGTCTGTTCTTGCACTGCTGTAAAGAACGACCTGAGACTGGGTAATTTATAAATAAAAGATGTTTAATTGACTCATAGTTCCACAGGTTGTGCAAGAAGCATGACTGGGGAGGCCTCAGGAAACTTTCAATCATAGCAGAAGAGGAAACAGGCACTTCTGACATGGCCAGAGGAAGAGGAAGGGAGAGAAGGTGGAATGGCTACACACTTTTTAAATTTTTTTTTTTTTTTTTGATATGGAGTTTCACTCTTGTTGCCCAGGCTGGATTAGCAATGGCACAATCTTGGCTCACGGCAACCTCTGCCTCCCAGTTTCAAGCAATTCTCCTGCCTCAGCCTCCTGAGTAGCTGGGATTACAGGCATGTGGCACCATGCTTGGCTAATTTTGTATATTTAGTAGAGACGAGGGTTCACCATGTTGGTGAGACTGGTCTCGAACTCCCGACCTCAGGTCTCAAAAAGTGCTAGGATTACAGGCATGAGCCACTGTGCCCAGCCAGCTACACACTTTTAAACAACCAGATCTCGTGAGACTTCACTGTGGCAAGAACAGCAAGAGATAAATCCAACCCCACAATCCAGTCATCTCCCACGAGGCCTCCTCTCCAACATTGGGGATTACAATTCGACATGATATTTGGTCAGAGACACAAATCCAAGCCATATCATTGCCTAATAACATTACCCCAAATTCTCCCCTAACTTCCTTCAGCACTTTTCTACTAAGCCATTCTGGTGCTTAAACCTCTCTCATATTTTGTTTTAGTGCAGTTCATTCCAATCAAACTCCTTATTTCAATAATCTTGACTAAAGTCTTTCTTTCCTGTTTAATTCCATCTAGAACAATTTTACATTGACATTTTCTAAAAAATGATATAAAATATATGCCCATGAAAAGAAAATCTATTATTCTTAGTTTCCAACTATCTAGAGTTATTTTATTATCAGGGAAAAAATTATTACTTAAATGTGATAATTCATATATATTTTTACAGAGTAACTGAAATATGCATGAAAGATAAATATTTTGTCTATTGTTCATTAAGATGAAAAACCAATAATATAATGCATTTATTGTGTTGTTTAATATGATGACAGGTTATATTTTAATGCTAAAAATAGAAGTCTTAATTGAATATTAAGGTTAATTTAAAAGCTTATTAATAAATAAAATTTTAAAAAGCAAATTTGAGGGCATACTATAATTTTTTAAAAATTGAGAAATGTGATTTACTTAAAATTTGAGCTTCTTTTCTATAAACTGATGAAGTCATCCTGTGCCTAGAAAATAGAGGATACTTTTTATTACCAAAATGTTTATAAACTCTTTGAACTTCTAAAATAGCTAACTTATTTTGATCAAAAATGCCTTTAAAAGGTTACATTTATAAATATTGTAATGTGTTATTAATTTTCAAAAAATATATTATCTGTAACTGTATCTGCCCTTTAGTTGTTACAGCTTGTTGCCTCTGAAACCCTTTCTTGATTTTGTGTTACTAAAATTTACTCCTGGTGTCTTTTAGACCAAACCTATCCCTATCTACCTTTGTTAGAGTGGCTTTGACTGAAAACAGGTCACTAAGGTTCCCTAATGACTGGTATTGACTTTGTAGCACAAAAGCCTATTGGCTGCTGTCTACATATAGAATATGTAGAATATCAAATATTGAATATGTAGCACAGAAGTCAGTTATCTCAGCAAAGTGGTACCTGCCTCCGAATAGCATTGGATTTAAGCAGGAATTTATTTCGGCCCATAGTTCTCATGAGGGAGAATGACAGATGGGGGTGGGAGAAATTGAGAGTTCTTTAGATATTTTAATGTTTCAAAGACCAAAAACAGCCTCTGTTTGAGTTCACATGCTTGAAACACTAAAGGGAAATTTTTAAATGTCTATATCTGCTCCCAAAGCTTTTTTCTTTTATGTTTTATAATGGGCATGAAAATAAGCAGACTGCATCATATTATATAGTTCAGGGAATATATGAACTAGAGATTGTCACTAAGACTACCAGGCTCATCATAAGAGAAGTTTATGGAATTAGACAAGCAGTGTTTCAAATAGAGCTGTTGTAGAAATAATACTGTCCACTGGAGGCAGAGTATATGATGCCTAAGAAGACTGTTGCATTTACATTCTGTAGACTTGTCCGTTCCATTAAATATTTCTAAGAAAACAAAAAGTCGTGAAACTAGGCAATTTGCTTAATACTTCCTAATCTTCTTTTGTGGGTTATTTGGATTGGTGGATGGGATATAGGATATGTTCTTAAACTCTCTTTGCTTCTGTCTTACAGATGAACTACACTACAGTATTAGAATACACACAATAGAAAAGTCCTCTTTCACGTATAAAGCAATTATAGGTAATGGGGGCAGAAAATTAAATTCTATTAATGTATTATAATATATGAAAGAAAAAAGCATGTTGCTTTAAGAAGGGACAAATAGAGGTCATATGAAAATTTATTTGAGGATAAAAATAATTAAAAGCCAACAACCTAACACAGTTGCCTGAGATCATAAAGATTAAGAAAACATATTTCATATTAAGACCTAACAAGGACATTAACTAAGATCACAAAATTCAAGGCATGAATAAAAGACATTTTAATGTCTTCATTCATTATTTTTTATAACAACCTTTTTTTAATAGATTCCAATTTGAAGCATCTCAACAAAATACAATTTTATGTCATATTATGTACATCAGTCTTATTTACAAAATACACTTAATTCTAAAATTCTTAAAATCACAGAAACTTTAATTCTATGCTGTATCTTATCACATAAACGTGAACTGCTTTGGGAAAGGAATCTAAATGTCAACGTAAATGCCTTAAATATAACTCTTCTGATAACTCTTAAATGCAATTTGATCAATATTTGGGATTATGGAAGGAATGCTGAATTGCTATGAAAATCAATAGCTGAAAGTCTTATATTTAGTTTTTGTAATGCTTCCAAGAACAGGAAACAATACAAGCGAAGTGCCACAGCTGGAGTTTAAACAAATGTCCATCCTTTAAAGTTTTTCAAAGCATTTTAAACATCTTTTCTTATGGTTCTTGACAGCCGAGGGCAAACAAGGTTCTTTGTCAATTTATGACTAAGCCAATACCTATAAAGATCCTCTGAGATTACTGTAAGCTCTAACTAATGTCCATTTCCTTTATACTACATTTGGGCATTCAAGAGTGATGTCTTCCTAGGTGGCTATCAGTCTCCCAGGCTCATTTACCTGAATATATAAAATGAAAAGTGATGAGCTTTTGGGGTGGACTTAATATTTGGCACATTAAAAGCTAATTTATTATAGATTAATATGACCTTAACAATACCACCTTTTCTTCATTTCATTTTACTTTTCAAGTAAGAATAAAAAGACCTTATGGGATAAGGACAAGCTGACTTAAACAGATTATGGATTGTCAAGTTTCATATGTGTGTGTATTTTAAATATATATATATATATATATACACACACACACACACATATACACACACACACGCATGTAATCCCCAAGAAGTTGAAATCCATGAATGATATGGATTCTAGAACATACTAAAGATCTAACTTTGGCTTGAAGAGTAAGAAGTCTTTATTATTTTACTTAGGTAAAACAATACAATATTTCTTTTTCACATAAAAGTGAGTTTTGCCTAAAATATCAATCCAAAAATATAAATGTGCTCTGATGAGCAAATAAAATTTAGGTGAGGAGAATATAGACACAAATTTTGTTTCTTAATAAAAAGACAATTGATTTTTTAAAATTACATAAAGCCATGTTTTATAACATTTGATAAAAATGTCAGAATACACACACACACACACACACACACACAACACAGACATTAGGTATTGGCATACATTCACAGATTTTCTAGCATCCTTGAAGACATACATCATCTAGGTATTTTCTACAAGTGCCTGAAAAGATGCTGGCCTAGAAGCCACTGAAAACCTATCAAAAACTCTTACTCCTGGAGGACGTGCTTATTCTAAGAGTAGGCTCAGGATTCATTTGCCAAGAACCTCAACCTTAACACTTTTGAACTTGCAATAATAGACTCAACCAAATTAAAGCCTGTATGAGCTGACACGTTTTGCTTAAATAAAAGCAACTATAAAACTATGTCTACAATAGTAATGTAACTTACTTCAAATGATCATAATTTTTCTTTGAAAATATACCAAAATCTTTTAAGCTTCTTTCATATAAAGTTTAAAGGTTTGAAGTAAAATTAGTTTATATTTATACATATATACATATAATTATTAATATATTTTTTATAAGCATCTCACTTCCAAAGTAAATCTTCGTACATGTAATATTACCTTTCAATTTCCAAAAGCCCTGATTAGATGGATGGATGGATAGATAGATAGACACATACATACATACATACATACATACATACATACATACATAGATTTAAATATATATACATATATACACACACACATATATACATATAAACTGGTTTAACAAAATGGCATCTCTAGGTTTAGGGAAGCAGCTGGTTTGACAGTTGCTGTATTAAGAGTGGGAAAGACAAAACTGTGGTCAAGAACACAAAAGCAAACCTAACTTGCATGCAAAACATCACATGAGACTCTATATAAATCATTGCAGCACAGTACTTTTTAATCCATAGTCTTAAACATAAGTATGTGTAACACCTGTGGGAATGTAAAAATAGCATATTTAATAGCTTGACCTTAAAATCCTTGCTCAAATGTTAATGTGAAAAACAAAATCTCTCTAGTTACTGAAGAGACAGACTGGCATTAGACCTGGTTTGGTTGGGATGATGCTACATTCTGTGATAGAGCGAGCTATAGAGGGTTGCAGCGCTGGGATTAGAGTCGTGTTCTTCTATGGTAGCACCAGGAACAGAGTGATGTCACTCAGCAGAGGATGTTGCTCTATGGTGGTGCTGGGAACAGAGCGCTGTGTCTTTCTGTATGACAGAGTTATGAACCACAGAGTGTTGCAGATGAGAAGAACTTGTGTTGCCAGGGAGGTTTTCCAAATAAGGTGACATTCCACATGAGATCTGAATGGATAAACAAGGAACTCTGGGAAAGGCATTCCAAAAAGTGGAAAGTTATTGCTCAAAACTCAAAGGCAATATAAAATATAAAAGAAATTAAATAACTCCAAGGAAGTTATTATCATCTGTTAGTAATGCATTCATTCAACAAATATGTATTGAATGCCAGCCATTTGAATGCAGACATGTCTTTTAAAAAACATCAAAATTTGGGTTTACTAGTTTTTTTGAATGTTGAGGCCATGTGCAACTACTTGCCTGACCATTACTTTTCCTTTTGCCCCACATAAATCAGAGGAGAATTTCTCTTTTTTGCTTATTCATTTTTTTGTGCCAATACATTAAGTATTTTATAAATATATGTGAAAATAGTAAATATATTATGTAAAATACATTATCAATGGAATTAGTGCCCTGCCTAAGCAATTATTTTGGTTTATGACTGATAAATTTTTTTAAATGTCCTGAGGTTTTCCTGTGCTGGTCAGAGGTCTAAATAAGCACTCATTTAAAGATTAATTTATCTTATCAATATCATGGTCAACATAAATCAATCAAATAAAACCAATAATATCAGGAAACCTAAGAAAGCAAAAATCTCCATATTTTATAGACTTTAAAACTCAGAACAAAATTACTTTTTAAAAAATGAAAATAGCATGGCCACTAAAACTTAAAGAAGTTAAATCAGATAACTTGAGATTTAAGCAAGAGGCAGCAATGAAAGGCACCAAAGAGGTAAGGGACGGAAAAGCTTGGGAAGAGTGTCAGATGAGAAAACTTTTTCTTCACTTCTCCTGTGTTCATACAGAGGGACGTTTAGTCCAGTAACACTTCAGGCTTCCTGTCCTACCCCTTTCTTTGGTATGACCCAGGGGAGTAAGAGAGACTCACTAAATAGTGATTTGGGGAGAAACCTGGACATGAATGAATAAGGCTCCTCTGACTTCTCTTCTAATCAACCTGCCTGAAAGACGGTGCCTTCTGGTCTGTTGAGAAGTTTGAAGATGTGTTGGTTAATTTTACTCTAGTGTGACTATAAGGAAATCACATATTACACTTACATCCCATCCACCAATCTTTCATCAGTCATTAAAAAAACTTACACTTGACCCCCACCTGTTCGTTCCCTACTTTTGTTTCTCAACTGCTTCTGCACCATTAGTAGTTTTGTGACTTTGGGCAAAACACAAATACTGACCCTGCCTCAATGCATTCATTTGTAAAATGAAGATAATTTTTTGAGGGTTAAATTAATATTATTAACATTCATCAGTGCTTAGCCATATTTGGCACATAGTAAGCACTATGTAAATGTAGTTAAATAAACATTATTTAGTTGTTCCTTTATAACTCCAACAGTGAGGCCAGAGAGGTATCCTTGCTTCATCTCATTCAAGTCTTTATTGACCAAAGAAAGAAATGTGAAAATTGTTCAAAGCACAGCAGAATGCAGTGTGTATCCTGGATTGTAGGGAAGTACAAAGAAGAGTTATGTTGGCTGTTGCAGCAGTCTAGACAAGATGTGATGCTGACACGAGCTAGAACAACAATTTTACAAAGATAGATAGAGTATAGTGGAGACATTGTTTGGGAAATCTTTTCTCACACTGTACTATAGTTTACAACACTTATTACAAACTTCTCAACCACTCCTTGTCGTTAGGAAGAGATTTTTCACTGTAGTCAGGCTGCTCTCTCGGTCACCTCCAGGCAGCCTATTTTTTTTCTCACATAGATACCTCTTATATGTAGCAGATTGAATGATGTTCCACAACAACATCTCTCTATGTCCTAATTAATGGAAACTGGGAATGTTACCTCTTAGGGAAAAGGTCTTCACAGAATTAACAAAGTTAAAATCTTAAAATAAGGAGATCATCCTGGATGATCTGAGTGAGTCCAAAATCCAATGACATGTCCTTCCAAGACAAAAGTAGAGGGGAATTTGAGACAGACGGAATAAGAGAATACACAAAGGAGAAAAGGTGTCAATTTTACCAAAAAAAGGAAATGTTAGAGTGAAGTGGACATAAGCCAAGGAAGTCAGGAACACTAATGACTACCAGAAACTTTATAAGGCAAGTTACAGAATCACGACTAGGTCACTTAAGGAAATATGGCCTTGAGATACTTTGATTACAGACTTCTGGCCTCTAAAATTATGAGAGAATATATTTGTTAACCACCCATTTGTATGGGCAGTCACAGGAAGCTAACGCAGATATTGGCATCTGGAAGTCAGGTTCTGCTACGACAAATGCCAAAAAATAGGAATCTGGCTTCTAAATTTCGTAACGGTTAAAGACTGGAAGAATTTGGAGAAGCACAACAGAAAATTCCTGAATTTTCTTGAAAAGACTGTTGGTAGAAATATGAATGTCAGGTTAATTCTGATGTGCACTTAGATGGAATTGAGAAACATGGTAGAGAAAGTCTCTAATGCCTTAGAGAATAAATAAATTTCATAAATTGAATATTGGTATGAATATGAATGTTAAATGCATGATGGAGAGGACTCAGAAGTATATATTTTTGGAAGCCGAGGGAAAGGTAATCCTTGTTATATAGTGGTCAGAATCTTGGCTGAATCGTGCTTCCCTCTTCGATGAGACGTAGAACTTTTAAGTGATGACTTTAGCTGAGGAGGTTTCCAAACAAAATGTTAAGAGCGCAGCCTGTTTTTTCTTTACTGCTTATTGGAAACTGTGAGAGGAAAAACTAAATAAATTGAAGAAGTAACTATTAATCAAAAAGCAACCAGCATTTGATGACTGAAGAAGTTCTAAGCCTGTACAAATTGCGAAGAATACTACAATTAGAAAATTCACTGTTGGAAACGTGTGCTGTTAAGAGAAGTCCAAAGGTGTTACTGGACAACTTTCTCCCAAAGGTTTACAAATTAAGAATTTACTTTTAAATCTCATTATAAGCTGAGAATAGAAATGGTATTACCCAGAGGAAAAAAAATCTGTGGATGACTCTTGTCTAATGATATGAATCATTGTGATTCACACAGGAGAACCACTAGGTTTTTGAGACTGTTATAGCAGGCATACTGCTAGCTTGGATCGAAAGGAACATGAGATGATAATATAACGGAAAACTGCAGGATTTTCAAAATTCTAAGAAACAGAAATATAGAGCTACTCAGCTATTAATGTGTGTGAACCTTCAAGGAAAAGGAAGAATTACTCAAAGGCAGAGGCTGGCGGAGCAATGGGTGTAGAAACTAAAGTACATGAAATCTCATGCCCACAGCAGTGAGCCCCAGGCCGAGAGAAAGGAGCTGTGAGTTACAAAATATTAATTACTCTGAGACCCTGAAACTTAATGGAATTTGTCTTGTTAGATTTCAAACTTGCTTGGGACTGGTGACCTTTTCATTGTTTACAATTTCTGCCTTTTGGAATGGGGCTGTCTATCTTATGCCAGACTGATCATTATATTTTTAAAGTAGGTAACTTGTTTTCTGGTTTCACAGGTTCATAAATGGAGAGAAATTTTGCCTCAAGATCAATCATATGCAGAGTCTCACACACATCTAAGTTAAATTCTCAGATTTTGACTTCTGAGTTGATGATATATACAGGAGATTACAAATTTAGAGTTTGTGCTATAATGGATTTAGACTTCTGAGTATGCTGGGATAGGCTGGCTATTGTTGCATATAGATTCATATAAATTTTCAAGGACTGGGGTTAGACTGTGGTAGGACTGGAAGGTGACTATCATAAAGATAATTTCACATTCTAAACCCCAGAACCTGTAAATGCTAACTTATCTGGGAAAAGAATCTCTGCAGATATAATTAGATTAAGGCTTTTCAGATTAAGATACAAGCCTGGATTATCTGGGCAGGATCTAAATCCAATGGCAAATGTCATTATATGGGAAAGGTAGAGGAATCTTTGAGTCAAACAGAAGAGAAGACATACGGAAGAGGAGGATGCAGTATGACCATGGAGGCAGAGACTGGTGTGATGTGATCATAATCCAAGGAAGTCAAGGGTTGTCAATGACCACCAGAAGCTACAATAGGCAACAGAAGCATTTTCTCCCTCAGTGTCTGGAGGCAATGAGGCCTCGTCAACACACTGATTTTGGACTTCTGCCTTTTTTAGTTTTTAGAGAATAAATTAATTTTGTGTTAAACTGCCAAGTTTTTAATAATGTCTTTGGGCAGCCACAGAAAACTCATAACCTTTAATACAATCCTCTCACATTTAACCTGATATTAGGTTCTGTTTTTCTAAGTGCCTGACATAATACATCTGAGAAAGAAGATTTTTTTACAAACTTTTTATACAAAGCTGGGAATTATTTTTTTTCTTTTGGACATATTAAATATAAGGTATCTCTAATATATCTAAGGAGAAATGCCATGTAGGCAGTTCGATATTTGGGTCTGAAGACTAGTGGAAATGCCAGTCCTGGAGAAATAAATGTAGGGAACATTGCCATGTAGATGATATTTAGTGATATGGAGCTGTATGAAGTATCCTGTTAAAAAATGTTGTAAATAAAGAAGAGATGGTTAAGGCCTGCCCTGGAGGACTTTAAGTCAGTGAAGAGAACATTAAGTCAGTGAAGGGAACATTAAGTCAGTGAAGAAGAATAAGAAGAAAGAGCCAGTAAGGTTATGTGGTTTGTCTGCTAGATAGTGTCTAACTTCCTCCCCATCTTTAACCTCATTCCTCGCCTCCTGTCTTAGCCTTCTTCCTCTTTTGTCCTCCAACTCTTCTTGGACTCAATATTACAGAAGTTGATTCATGATTATTGAATCCTTGATTTATATCGAGGATGATTGGGTTGCACATTTTATAAGATATTTTTAAGCTGGGATTTTTATTACTTTTTAAAAATTCTTTTGAAATATTACCCAAAGACAGACCTATGTGAAAATATAAGAACCATATAAATATTATCAAAATTAAGCACTATTTTCTGTCCAGTGTTCCTAGTGTACAATGGGAAAATGAGGGCATATGAGATGCCCTAGAGAGGTCAGCATCAGAGGGCACTGAGGACTATAAAAATCTGGCTGAATCAACATTTCTCTAGTTACTCCTGTGGAGCAAAGGAGACTTTCTGTCTGATGTACTAGAAGCCAGTGCTATGACACTGGGTTTTTGAAAAAAGAAAAGTGTTCTATTACAAGCCAACCAATGAGTGCAGCTCAATTCTGTCTCCCTGCACTGGCTTTAAGGCAATAATTTTGTTAGCAAAGGTTTAGGCAGTAGATTCTGGGATTAGCAGGTGACTGGTAGAAGGGAAGGGGAGGTATGGAAAGTCCTCGGGCATGCACAGTTATCTCTTCATGCTGCCTAATGGATCACATGAACAAATTTGGAGGGAGTTAGTATAAAACATGCAGTGTAAATTCAGACTTCGATGTCAGCAAGCTTGTTCTGCCCAGACTCCAATGGGTCATATTGGTTCCAACTGATTTCAGCCAGCTTTTAAAATCTCACAGTTGGAGGAAGTTTCCGCATTTCAGCAAGTTGTTTCTTTTCTAATCTACTATCCTACAAACTCAAGATTTTCTGTTAGTCATTGGTTTATTTTACTCTATGTGGCATGGTTTCTCCCGTGCTGTCTTCCATACCTCCTAAAATAGGCCCAATAGCTTTTTTCTTCTTCAGATCCTGTTTCTTTCTTAATTATCTGCCATTTACTCTGGATCAATATAGCATTAAAATACTCATTGCTTTTCTCTTTTCTCTTTTATGTATATAAACTTTGGAGTATCAGAGTCTGCTGGTGACCTCTCAATACTCAATATTCATATTCATCCCTCTTTTCTTTAGATGGGAATTTGGCCACCTCCTAAAAAGGTAATATCTCCTTGCCTCCCTTATAGGTAGATGTGACTGTTATTAAGATGTAGCTGGTGGAATGCAAAAATTATTATCACGTGGCAGATTCCACAAATATTCTTTCAAATAATCATGGCAAAGTCCCTTTCTTCTTTCACCCTTTCCCAATGGCTGGAATGCAGACATAATGCCAGCCTTCAAAATAGGGACTAGTAGGAGAGGAACAAGATCAAAAAGGATCTCTGTCCCATGAACACACTGAAACAAGCCAGTTTATAAGTCTACTTAAGAACATTTAAGTGAGAATTGTGTATCTTATTTTCAGCACTTTTAATTGGTGGTCATTGCAATTTACATTTGAAACTAATCGCAACTGATGCCAGGTTTATTTATTTATTTTTTTTGGAACTGAGTTGCTTCAAGTAACAGAATATGTGTCATTGGCTTAATGGAAGTTGTCCAGCAGCAGATGGCAAGGATTTACATTACAGATTGGAATGTTGTAACCTTATAATACAATAGCAAAATAAGGTAAATCTTTCCTGTTACTTGCATATGGCAAATCAGGCACCGGTAAAGCAGTAGAATAAGAAGCAGTTATAAGATATTGCTACAGTTAAACTGTATTTCTCCAAAAATCGTAAGTTGAAGCCCTAATCCGCGGTGCTTCAGACTATGACTATATTTTGACATAGGGTCCTTAAAGGAGGTAATTAAGTTAAAATGAGGTTATTATGGTTGGCCTTAATCCAATATAATTGATTCCCTTACAAGTCAGGAGGAATATAGGACATTCACGGGGGAAGACTATATAAAGACACAGGGAGAAGATGGCCATCTAAAAGCCAAGAATAGAGACCTCAGAAGAAATCAACCTTTCTGACACCTTGATATTGGAATTCTAGCCCCCAGGATTTTAATAAAATGAAGATATATTATGCATTAACTACTCTTGCCACCATTAGGTAAGTTTTATAAGAGAGAAAGTAGCTTAACATTTAGATAATCACCTGCCAAGAGAGATAAAAAGGGATACAATTAAGTCAAAGAAGGCCTTCTCTGAAAGCAGCACACACTTAGTCACTAACAGCAGACCAATAATATGGCAAATTCCTGGGTTGAAAAGCCAACCACTGCTATATCTCACAGGGATGCAGCTCTAAGCACTGGTTCTCAATATGGAAGCTTAGCAGGAGATAAAGCTATGCCTCAGGTCTTTTTCCAGGATTTGTCATTATTAGTTCTCAGTGAAACAATGGAAGCTCCCCTGGGTAAAATATATAATTTAAATTGCTACTTCATACCAACACCTCCTTTTACAATTACTTCTAGCTAAGAATAACACAAATAAGAGAGTTAGGTGTGAATGAAACCTAAACCACATAGATCTTTAAGGCGGCATCTAGTAAGATGATTGGCAGTGTTGGAAGGCAATCTTCCCTGGATTTCTTGGTGATTTGACATGGTCTGAACTGCCCAAGCAACAGACATTGCCAAATTATAATGATAAAACATGCATCCTCTTCTTTTCTCCCAGAACTACCTGCTTTTTGGATTCTAAGGGTGGTAGATATGGAGTCTTTTGTCTCTTTTTTCACCAGAAACATCTGTTCCTTCTTCGAAAGATAATAGAGCTTTTTTTTTTAAAATCTCCATGATTCAATGTTTACATTCTTGGTTGTAGAATTCCTTCTCCTCCCCCAACAGAAGATCTTTTTATATTCCAGAATAAAAGATAAGCACCTTCTTTTAAGTCCAGAAGGGTAGATGGTTTGCTCCTACATAAGCTTTAAGATTCGTAATTTTGGAGTTTCTCTATTGTGGTGTAGACCACTCTATCTGCAGGATACATTTGGCTTTCATTACATAACCTTATGAGGAGCTGGGGTATGGGCACATAGCAACATCCCTAAGGTATTCTGTGAATAAGTAAAAAGAGGTTTTGTTGTTGTTGTTGTTGTTGTTGTTATTTTTGTGTGTGTTCTTTATCATCTCTGGTGCTTCTGCTAGTGTATTTGTGTATATGTGTATAACTGCTGAATGATATTTCTATCTTATATTAATCCAATCTGTATATACCTACATATCTATATATATCTTTCTATATAATCTACCTATTATCTATCTATCTATCATCTAATCTACACAAGTAGGGTAACATTTTCAACTCTTCACAGTCCTAAGAGATGTATATATGGTAGCAAGGATATGACAAAAAGCAAACATGTAAGAATTATATTAAGTAATTTTTTTTTGAGAATTTTATTGCAAAAATAAAAACAAACAAAAAAGTAATCAAATAATATTTCAAACCTAGCCTGAAACTCTTCAAAACAATTCCTAGGCCAGCAAACCTACATCTATATAAGTATCATTTTAAAGCTTTTCAGCCTTTTAAAAGGACATCTGTTTCATTGCCTACTTCACATGTGGACAGAGCACATAATGGACAAAAACAAACCTTCCAGAAAGAAGGACCCAGAGGCCATAGAGGACAATGAAAAAGGTAACTCGTGCCAGAGAGCAAATCCAGCCACTAACAGATAGTGTAACATGAATTAACTACACTGCCAGAGCAAGGAGCCTTCAATTTCTTCCCAGAATAATGATGGCCTTGTGTTTTCCACTCTTCCTTTTTCTAAATGCAGGTTTTGAAATGTGTTACTCACTTACCTCAGTACAATTGTACTGTAAATGTGTTAGGGACATATAACTTGAATTTTACTTTATTGATGTAAATTTTTCTACTTAACTTGTATATAGATATTACAACTGTGTGTTTTAACACAACCATGATAACCAACAAAATCTCTTAAAATACAATAATATTTGAGTCACCTGACTATGCCAGAACCTCACTGGCCAGACCAAAGAAGAATGATTCTTGTTTTATTAAATAATTATTTGTGTGCAGACTCCTGGACGCATCCCTTCCTAACCACAGAGATTCTTTTCAATCTTCATTAGCATAACTAAGCATAAGTAACATACAGTTTCCACCCTTTCTAGAGGTTAGACATCTCTGATTTGCCTTCTTAGTGAATCACTCCATGATTTTATTCTACTGGTGTGTCTCTTTGCCTGGCAGATTAATAAGCCTGGTTTGCTTTTGTCATTGGATGTTGTTTTTTTATTGTATGTTTTTTTAAATTACTGAAGACCATTGTTTACAAAGGTCACAGTACAACAAGGAGTTAATATTTTGATCTGATAAAGAGGACTGTATATTATATAGGGATATTGGAGTTTGAGCTGAATGAAATAATAGATTAGGGCTTTAGAATGTTTTCTCCCCTAAGAATGAGATTAAATATATAGAATAGAAAAATGAATACTGTGCTGGCAGAGTTTTTATTTTATTTTATTTTTATTTTGGTAGAAAGGAGGTTTCGCCACATTGCCCAGGCTGATCGTGAACCCCTGTGCTCAAATGATCAGCCCGCCTTGACCTCCCAAAGTGCTGCAATTACAGGCATGAACCACCATGCCTGGCCTGTGCTTGGGTGTTGAAGTTGCAAAACAGATAGACAGCTTTGGATAGAAACCTAATATATTTTATTTGATACCATTAGACCATCTTATATTTTGCTGCCAATGAAACATTTTTTAGCCCCCTTTGCCAGGTATAGCTTTGCAAAAATATTCTGACCACTGGGAAGTGAGTGGAGGTGCATGCAGCTCTCAGGAACATTCTGTAAATGTTAGTTGGCATGCTACATTTGTCCTTTCTTATTTGATCTGCTTCTTCTTGATGACTGGCATTAATATTAATTAGATGACTCTGTTGGATTGGCCAACTTGGAAGTCAGTTGACTTTGGGAATGTAAGCTATGTAAGATGGGATGATACAAATGTAAAATATTTTGTGCTTTGTGGAGAAGAGCATCACATTGTACTCAACTTCTATACATTTGAATATTTTCATATAATAAATAAAGTTATATTTTGTAAAGCTATTATTATATCTTCATTGTTATTTTAGTCAATCCTTATCATAACTGTTTGCCAAACTAAACTATTACATTGATAACCTCTCAGACAACTGTTTCAACTTTTTTCTGATTCTTTCAGACACCATTAGAACTTTTTTCCTGCACATAACATGTATGAAATAGCACAGCCACAATTAGAAATTTACAATCACATCTCTAATTGCCAACTGAGATCTAAAACTTAGAACTCTTCATGTCAATCACAACATCCTTCCCCTTTCTCTAAAATTTACTGTACCTACTTTTTATTTCTATAAGGATCTCTACCTACCAAAAAACAATCATCTATTGCTAATGTTTTATTTCTCTAAATTCTTTTAGCATTTATGTTTTATACCATGTATTTTGTTACTTCTTAGCACAAGTGAATTATATCATAAAGTAGTTTCATAATATTTTGTTATATTCCTTTAGTAGTTGTAAAAATATGATAGCACTAAACTAAACTAGTAATAGACACAAATTCTAGATTCTATTTATTGAGGTATATTGCAGGTCAAATACTATAATAGCTCATTTAATTTCTAAACTATCATACAAGTAGTTCATAATAATGTATAGAGTTGAATACTAACCCCTTTCAAATTTTACCACCGAGAATATGTGAGGGTGACATTATTTCAGACAAGAATTTCTGTAAATACCTCAAGATGAGATAGTCCTAGACTAGGTTGGGCCCAACATCCAGTAAGAGTATCTTTGTAAGAGACAGAAGATGGGAAGACACACAGAGACACACTGAGGGGAAGGCCATGTGGAGAAGGAAGAAGAGATTAGAATTATGTTTCTAACAAGTCAAGGAACATGAGGGTTAGCTAAGCCACCAGAAGATAAGAAAGAGGTAGTGAACAGACTCTAGGAGTCCCCAAAAGGAAGCAGTCCTGCTAACACGTCATTTTGGCTTTCTGGCCAAAATTTTTGGCCAGACAGAACTTTGAGACAATAAATTCTTGTTGTTTTAAATCACCCAGTGTGTGTCCATTTGTTATGGCAGCCCCAGGAAAACAATACAGATTTTGTTACCAGGAAGTAAGGTGCTGCTGTAAGAAATACCTACAAATGCAGAAGGAGATTTGGATTTGGGTAATGGACAGAAGTTGGTAGAATGTGACGGCACCTCTTGAAGAGATGTTAGTAGAAACATGAATATTAAGACTAATGTGGGCCAGGCGCGATGGCTCATGCCTGTAATCCCAGCACTTTGGGAGACTGACGCGGGAGGATCACGAGGTCAGGAGATGGAGACCATACTGACTAACACGTTGAAACCCCGTCTCCACTAAAAATATTTTAAAAATTAGCCAGGCATGGTGGTGGGCGCCTATAGTCCCAACTACTGGGGAGGCTGAGGCAGGAAAATGGCGTGAATCCGGTAGGCGGAGCTTACAGCAGTGAGCCGAGATTGCACCACTGCTCTCCAGCCTGGGAGACAGAGCAAGACTCCTTCTCAAAAAAAAAAAAAAAAAAAAAGACCATTGTGATGAGGCTCAGAAGGAAGTGAAGTTCACTGTAGAGAATACTTCTTTCTTCGTAAAGAACACATAATTTTTTGAATAGATGTCGGTAGAAACACAACCTTTAAAGATCTTTCTGCAACCCCATCAAAAAGTGGGCAAAGGATATGAACAGACATTTCTCAAAAGAAGACATTCATACAGCCAACAGACACATGAAAAAATGCTCATCATCACTGGCCATCAGAGAAATGCAAATCAAAACCACAATGAGATACCATCTCACACCAGTTAGAATGGCGATCATTAAAAAGTCAGGAAACAACAGGTGCTGGAGAGGATGTGGAGAAATAGGAACACTTTTACACTGTTGGTGGGAATGTAAACTAGTTCAACCATTATGGAAAACAGTATGGCGATTCCTCAAGGATTTAGAACTAGATGTACCATATGACCCAGCCATCCCATTACTGGGGATATACCCAAAGGATTATAAATCATGCTGCTATAAAGACACATGCACATGTATGTTTATTGTGGCACTATTCACAATAGCAAAGACTTGGAATCAACCCAAATGTTCATCAGTGACAGACTGGATTAAGAAAATGTGGCACATATACACCATGGAATACTATGCAGCCATAAAAAAGGATGAGTTTGTGTCCTTCGTAGGGACATGGATGCAGCTGGAAACCATCATTCTCAGCAAACTATCACAAGAACAGAAAACCAAACACCGCATGTTCTCACTCATAGGTGGGAACTGAACAATGAGATCACTTGGACTTGGGAAGGGGAACATCACACACCGGGGCCTATCATGGGGAGGGAGGAGGGGGCAGGGATTGCACTGGGAGTTATACCTGATGTAAATGACGAGTTGATGGGTGCTGACGAGTTGATGGGTGCAGCACAGCAACATGGCACAAGTATACATATGTAACAAACCTGCACGTTATGCACATGTACCCTAGAACTTAAAGTATAATAATAATTAATTAATTAATTAATTAAAAACAAAAAAAAGATCTTTCTGGTGATGTCTCCAAAGAAAATGAAGAACAAGTTACTGTAAACTGTAAGAAAGCAGATCCTTGCTGTAAAGTAGCCGATACTTTAGCTGAATTATATTCTACTATTGGGTAGAAAGCAAGACTTGCAAGGTTAAACTTGAATATATAGCTGAGAAAGTTTCAAGTGAGGTGTTGAGGGTGAAGTATGGTTTTCCCTTGTTCCTTATAGTAAAATATAAAAGAAAAGAGATAAACTGAAGATGAAACTGCTATGTGAGAAGGAAGCAGCACTTGATGGGGTGGAAGATTCTTAGCCTATCTACATTGCAAAGGATGGAAGAATTAGGAATTTCACTGTTGGAGGAGCAAATTCCAAAGAGAGGGTCAAGGGTATGACTGAACAAACTTTTGTTGAAAAAATTAGGTGTGTGATCCATGGATCCAATCAATCATCTTAGGAGAAGCCAGAAATAGAAATGGAGTTATTTCAGAAATGCACAACCATTTTCTAATGCTGCAGACCACTTCATACACAGTAGACCCACAATGTTTTTGAAAATGTTATATAAGCATAAACATTGGCAGCTTGGATTGAAAGAAAAAGAGATGTGATGGAAAGAAGAAAGACAAACAATCTTCTGGAATGTCAAAGGAAGAAATTTCGCTGATAAAATAACTCAGCCGAAAATGTGCAAACCTTTAAATAAAGAAGAAATAACTACTCGGGTGCTGAAGGCAGTGTAGCCACTGCCAAGCGTGGAGGAGTGAGGCATGGACTGCATTCTCCCAGAAAGGACCAACCCTGCTGGTAAGTAGATTTCAGACTTACAGTCTCTGAAACTGTGAGAGAATGATTTTCTTTTGTTTTAAGACACCCATTGTGCGATAATTATTATGGCAATCCTAGGAAACTGACATATGTGGGTGCAACAACCCTTGAGAAGTGTAAATAACATCATCATGGTCACACAATTATTGGGTAATAAAGTCAGCTTTTGCACCCAAGGAGTCTGCTCCAGAGAATTAATCAATTAATGCAGTATCTCATGGGACATATTACTTTTTTAGAAAGTTCAAAATATAATTATGGACTGAAGAGATAATTGATTGATTCATTTAGTTTGTGGTCATTCCTATCAATGTTCTCCAGATACAGAATTTTCAGGCAACCACAATCCCTGCAGGAACTGTAGTATGAATGTGACCAGTATACAAACCATAATATTTAAGACCAGAACCAAAGTATCACCAATGAAAGATTGCAGAGCAACCTCAATCATAAATGGCACTACCTTAATAGAATTAACATGAACACAGCCATGTGAAGACCAAGAAGCAGGAGACCATGAGTTTGCCATTTTCAACTTTTTCGGTGCTAGTATAAAATAAGAAATTGAGAAATGTGTTGCAGTAGTAAGATATTATATTTGAGGCTTAGGTATCTGCAATTGTACTGAGTCAATCACTAGAGGATTATGCTAGGTATATGAGTAACCTCACCAAGATTTTTTAAAATGACCATCATTATGCAATTAAATTATACAATTAAATATAATACAGTAATATATAATATTTGACTATATTATTTTACCATATGATGCATATATAGTAATAATACCTTCCTGATGTGTTAAGTTCTAGTTGGGGAATGCTAAAATTGAACAAAATTGAGGATTAAGGAGCAATTGTATTTTTCACCATTATAAAAGCAATTATTATCAGACATATTTGTATGTAATATGCAATCTGTGCTAGCAAACATTAGGAAGTTCTATATCAATTGCCTTAAAAAAAATACATATTTTATAATTTTACACACACACACACAATTTTTTTTTTTTTTTTTTTTTTTGAGGTCTGGCCATCTAAATCCCTCATTTTGAACTGAGGAAAATCAAAGCACAAACTCACCTATTTAGATTAGGGTAAAATTTTGCTTAGAATAAAAATTCCTGATTTTCTTTTTAGTTCTTCTTTCCAATATACTCTACAGTCCTATACATTTTGTAGGCTACAAGCTCCAGAATTCACTTTAGTGATACAAAAGATAAACTTGGCTTAATATTTACAATTTATCTTATCCTTGTCATCAAGAAGTCTGCCATTTTTTTGTTGTTTTCTTAGCTAACATTCATAAAAGCAGCATCAAAGAAGGATATTAATGTGTAGAAAAATGTTCTTACATACTTGCCTAAATTATGTATTTGATTAAAACTGCTATAACAGCCATGCCTTTCTAACCAGTAAAATGAATCTCATGCATCAAAGTAATGACTAGACCTTTAACTTGATATATTGTAAGCTACAATACCTGTAGAAATGAGTGAGAAAAGAATAATTACAAAGGAAGTATGTGTTCGAGGAAACAACTTTTGCAATTAGAGGCCTGCATTTAAGGAATGCCAGTGTTTCTGTGTTTCCCCTGGATATTCTTGGTAACTAGCACAGTGTTGTAACAATTTTAAGACATTACAGATTAACATATATGACCATGAGAATTTATCTATGAGGAACATTTTAAAATTAGCGACTCTTCATGGTTTTATATGTATATTCAAAACATAGCAATCAACTGGGCGTGGTGGCTCACGCCTATAATCCCATTTCTTTGGGAGGCCAAAGCAGGTGGATCACCTGAGGTTAGGAGTTCGAGACCAGCCTGGCCAACATGGCAAAACCCAATCTCTACTATAAATACAAAATTTAGCTAGGTGTGGTGGTGGGCGCCTGTAATCTCAGCTACTCGGGAGACTGAGGCAGGAGAATGGCTTAAACCCAGGGGGCAGAGGCTGCAGTGAGCCGAGATCATGCCACTTCACTCCAGTCTGGCTGAAAGAGTGAAACTGTCTCAAAAATTTTTTTTTAAAGGAAGAAAAAAATGTAACAATCAATTTACTTACAAGTTAGAGGCAATTTATTTTCTAAGGCAGGCTTATGTATCTTAAATTGTTTTGACCTCCACAGTAATTTGATTCTATAGCATTGGACATCAATGCTGAAAACTATGTTTAAAAAATGCTTTAAGAATATGCAAGACTTTCTGGATTCTGTACATCATTAATTCAGCCTTCTCAGAATATTTGGTTGACACATCTCTATGAAACTTTGAAATCTCTCACATATTATAATTCATAACCAAAGGAGAGTTCTCTAAACAAAATTCTATCAGACCAAAGATAGTAACTCTGTGGAAAAAATAAAAAAGCTCACATTCTAATCAGCATTGCCTAAGATAGAGAAAATGGTAGGCAGAATGAGAAATAAAATGGTTTAAACAATAAATTTAGTTCCAATCATTCAATGTGACTTAATGGTGACAGAATAGAGTCAACTGCATTAAACAAACCGACCTGGTGGATCATAAGTTTCTAAATACAAGAGCAAAGCCAGCACTGTAATGACATTTGTTATTACAGTCATCCCTCAGGATCTGTGGGGGACTTGGTTCCAGGACCTCCTACAGATACCAAGATTCACAGATGTTCAAGTTCCTAATATAAAATGGCATAGTATTTGCATATAGCCTACACACATCTTCCCATATACATTAAATCATCTCTAGATTACTTATAATGCATAAAACAATGCAAATGCTATGTAAATAGTAGTTATATTGGATTGTTTAGGAAATAATGACAAGTAAAAATGTTTGTACATATTCATTACGGATGCAATGTTTTAAAGCATATATTCAGTCTATGATTAAATATATTCAATTCAATATTGGTTGAATCCATAGGTGCAGAATCCACAGATACAGAGGATAGATTATATTTATATTCTAGTTACAGATTATAAAATGCTTTTATAAGCATAATCTCTTTTTAACTTTAATCATTACAACCACATTTTTAGGTTGGAAAGTCAAGGACTCTTTTTGCTATTATTGAAATGAAAACAACTTTTAGGGATGGAGGGACTCAATTAATATTTAGCTGAACTGCAATGATGAGAGTCATCATTCAATACTAGGTATCGTCAGTTCTGTAATCTCTTTGCTACCCTAACTTGCAGTCATTGACATGATAATGCAGCCTGCATGATATTAAAGGTAAACTAATCAATTGTATTCCTGAGCTACAGTTTACAGGAATATATTTGAAAGGGCTATAATATTTGTGATTTTTTAATCTAGGAATTTGTTTTAAACTGATAACTTCTCTCAAAATATTACCTTTTCCACCAGATAAAAAATATATTATTCTTTCACCAGAAAGAAGAAAAGATATTATTTTCCCTAAAAGGTAACAGATTTTTGAAAAGCCAATTACATGCAAAAACAATGATCCTAAGTATGTGGTAATACAGATAAATTTCATTATCTGTTTGTTGAGTGTGGATTTTTCAGATTGTTCAAAAAAACCTCTTTGAAAAGTACACTTAAAAGGAACCATACGCATCACAGTTGAAAGAATCCATACTTGTAATGAACTAATACCAAGTATATGAGTATAGGCCTTCAGAAAATAAAGCAACATATTTATACAAACTCATAATGAGAGAGGAAGCAGCAAATACGAAAGAATATAAATCAGATCAAATACATTATTTTATTTATACTTGGCTATGGTCACTTACCTAATTCTAAGTAATGAGAAATTGAATACTTTGGTTTCAATTCTGTTCTTTTTTAGTGTTTGTCACTAGAAAAAAAATTGAACCTGGATCTCTAAGTAAAATTGTACATCAATCTACACATTATATCCAACAGCCTATTCATATTTCCCTTGAAGGTACCATTGACATCTCAAACTCAAAAATTATCATTTGAATTAATTATTCACCATGTCTCTAAAGAACGTCTTCTCCTATGATTGCATATTTTAATGAGAGGCACTACTATGATTCATCCAATTTCCTAAACTACAATTCTGTGTGGCCTCCTTTGATTTCTTCTCCTCCCGTATTAGTCATAGCCAAGATATTACCAAATTCTATCTTCAATTGTTCTCAATAATTTAGAATCCACTTCACTTTCTCCACCAAATTATTATGTCAGTTAATACTATTACCATATCCTGTTTAAGTTACTAATCTTCCCCAGCTCTAAGCTTTCTAATACTCTGTAATTATTTCTGCACTCTACAGTAAAAAAATGATTTTTTTTGAATCCCAAGTTGATCATAGTGCTGCCTAATTAAATCCTTTTTATCTTTCCCCATGGCTGTCTGCGTTAGCCTGACATACTTTAAGCTTACCTGTCATCATCTTTCACCAGCTACCTCCATCTTCCTGAACTCATAATGAGTTTAGGAGGAGTTAAACTGTTTGCACACTACACCTAAGCAGTGAAAAAACCACTAGTTTGTTCAAGTCCTTTGGGAATATATTTTCATTTATAATTCTCATCTCTTCTCTTCTGTTACTTTATTTACACCCAAACAATTACCTGTCCTTTCTTTCATAAACCTTCATTTTCTCTGTCTAGATTAGACTCCGCATCTGATTAGACTACCTGTTCAATTATACTTTCATCTAGGATGCTCTTTTATGTTTCCTTAGAACTTACTGTACTGTGTAGAAATAGCCTATTGCCTTCTCTATCTCTCAACAAGACTGTGAGTTTTGGGGTGGTACACAGTAAGTTTTTGACAGTCACCACATTCTCAAAATCTTCCCATTTCAGTCACTTTATTTTTAGTTTTCATAAAGTTTTGAGTGTAAAGTCTCATTAATCACCGGCATCAACAGTCATATGGACTAGGTGGATCCCTATCTTTAACAATGAAGCACTGGTCAGCAAAACCTATGGCAAAATGATGTGTTTTCCACTTTTATCTCTATTTATAAAAGCTGTGGTTAAACAAGATAGATTATTAAAGTCAACAAATCATAGATACTTAGAGTTTCAGAGACAATTGCTTTTAGGAGTGGGGGTTATTGAAATCGATGTGTCTGACACTATATAATGAGGGCTAACCTGACACAAAAGGATCCTAAATAAGTGTCCTCTTTCTCTGTCCTTATTTTTCAAAATAGTTGAACCAATGTAGGTCAACTAGCCAATCTGCATGTTTTTCTTTGTCAAACTCAGTTTCAAGACATTCTTCAAAATATCTGGCAACCTTATGACCAGGAGCAACAGAAGCAATCTGGAAACTTCAACTCACTGCCAAGTAAACATTGAAAAATTCAAAAATGCATATTATATCATCTATTTATATATGCATGTTATTATTTTTATACTATTTATACATTATCTGTAATTATAAATTACATATATAGTACACATGCATTATATAAATATATTAATTGCATATGCATTATGTGTGCATGTGTAAATGTGCATGAATGTATTATAGCCCACATGACTAAATTAGACTCAATATCACTTAAGTCAAAACACCTGGAAAAAAATAGATTCTACCACATTTTAAAGAACTAAAATAATAAAATCAATTATACTAATAAAGCAATTATTCTATCTTCGCTTTATTTCCCCCCTACAATGGTGGACAATTTTGTTTCCAATGAATAATTTAGTGAATTTTTTTGCAGAAGATAATTAATGCTTTCTGAATATTTCCTATCAGTATTCTACAATAAGCCATATTGACTTCCCTATCACCATAAGCATTAAACCATATGCTGTAGGCTAGAATATTTACATTAGTATCTTAATAAAAAAGTTTCAGAAAACTACCTACATATACAGCAAAATACATCCTTAGGGATCCCCTGAAAATATTTAAAGGTATCTTTTGTGCAAGGAAAATACGATAGTAAAAGTCTCGTATGTAAGTTTTTAAAGAGTTAGAGCATACTCTTAGCACTCTCGTCTTGGTATTAAAGGCTTCCATAAGATCCAAGCCTCTTTGACATTTAAAATTGTATTTTTATTCTCCTCTTAGAGAAACTGCTTACATATGGTTTCACCTGTATTTTTAAGTCTTCTTATCTGAGGTATACACTTGTATTACAGAATGTTTCTAAGGTCTGAGTGCATATACAAAGAGTATCTATAAATTAAAAATATAATAAAATAAAAAGAGAAAGATACCCCATATTTCAATTATTCTTATTTATTATTTCCCCAATTCAAAACCAATAGAAAATTAGCTTATTTTCAAAGTTTAGGATATCACATATTATTTGGTTTGGTATACCATATTATATTGATTTGAAAAACATACAGCATAACACTAGAATCATAATACTTTTCTCTTTCTTGTCACAAAAATCCATGTTAACAACCAATGGTGAGGCTCTTTCTTCTGCTTTAATAATGATATAATTTTCTTCTATGTTATAATTGAGGACTAAGCTATTGATTCTACTCAATGTTTCTTCTACAAAATTAATATAATTTCAGTGGTGTGATGAGATACTGAAACAGAACAAAGAAGCTTAATTGTTTTGGAGAAAAGGATAGGCTAAAGCCTTCTTACCACTCCTACCCCATGGCTAGTGGTCAGCCTGAGCATGGTGTTAATAAAGGTTTTGAGGCTGAGGTGTGGAAGTTCTGGGGAAGGGTGTCTGGATCAATTAGTGTTTTTTTTTACAGCTTGAAGTTAAATGCTTAGATTACCCACTACAGGGTGGCATTATAAAAGTGCAGACGATGATTACTACTTTATAAACATGATGATAATAGAAATTATTTTTTATTTTTTCTCACTAGTTTAATTAAAATAGATTTTGATTTTATTGTGAATAGTAAAAATGACAGGATAAAAAGCCTGCATGTTATTTTGTTGGGACTCAGAGAACAATACCTCAAAATGAAAGCCACAGAAGCAAAAGTTTATCTCTGACCTTCTCCTGCCCTCCTGTCTCTCAGTTCCATTCTCCCCCAAGGATAGGAACAGAAACCAAAATCCTTCTTCCCCAAGGTGGGTCATAAAAAGCAGAATCCCTTTTCCCCAGAGCCAGCCATAAAATCTAACAATATTACTCTAACATTCCCTCTGCCTTTCTTTGTAAAAACTGGCCATAAAAAATTATCTGACCTATCTTGTTTGACTGTACGTCATAAGACTTCCATTCCAGAGAAGGTCCTGCCCCAGACTCACAAAGAAGAAATGCCACTGAGAGAGGCCAAGAAGAATCTGCACAGAAAGGCTTTGCTAGGTTTCCCCACTCACAGCATTAGATCATATCCTTTCTGTCCAATCATACTTCTACTTGACTATCTATATTTTGTTGATCCTAAGTATAAAAATAGACAATTTCCCCTGTATATTTTGATCTTTATTCTGAAGTCTCTCATTTATACATATTAAATAAATTTGCATGCTTTTTCTCTAATTAATCTGCCTTTTGCAAGTTGATTTTTCAGCAAACCTTCAGAGGGCCAATTCCTCTTGGCCCTTTCAATTCCAATCAAGAATATAATGCTAGACGTGAAGATGATATTTTTAAAAACACATGTTTGGGATACAGAAGAGATTTTGTATGTTAAATTTTATGCAAACAAATTCTGAGATAGAAGAGACATTCTAAAGCAGGAGAGACAGCAGCTGACCCAGTGAAGGCTGGGGGAAGGAGTGGCAAAGAAACCTGCGTTTCTAGTTGGCCAAGGTTATGAGAACAATGAAATAGTTTTAAAAAAAAGAAATAAAAGTGAGTCTAACATATGAAAAAAGATGGAATTTAGAGGACAAAGAACATAATTTTTGGTATAATTGCACCCTATAAAAAGGAATGTTGACATTTCTGATTGTAAAGTATGTAGAGATAAATTGGTCAGGTATATACAAAGATATATAATGGAAATAAAATCAAGATATAAAATAGAAAAGAAGATAGAAAAGGAAAAATCAACATAATGAGTTTATTTCATCTATAAAAATCCATTTATAAATTAAAAACATATGAAATATATTACATAGTATAAAACTGGCTAATATTAAATTCAATACGGACAACCTATAATCCAGGGACTATATAGTATTGCTAATTATTATAATACATCAAGCAGACAGGAATCATCATTTTAATTTTATAGATGATAAACTGAGGTTCCCTGAAGTCATTTACTTAAATAGTATGATTAGTAAATGGTAGGAAAGAGGCTTCACACCTTATTCTTTCTGAGAGTCCATGAGATCTGCAGATCTTCATGGTAAACTTCATCATGTGATTTTCAATCATAAATAAACCTTCATAAGGATACTTCAGTCAGCACAATTTGAGCTCAAAAGATTAAAGCTATTTCACTATATTTCAACATTATATTTCCCCAGAGGACAATTTAAGAAAAATACATAAGCTGTAGTAATCAAACCAATGAAATTGATTGAATTATATCATTGAAGAGTGTATTTATTTTTTAACTCACATAGTTTTGACCCAGAATTTTTGTTGATATATTTTAGAAATCTAGACAAGACAGCTTTAATTGATGTTACACTTTAATACAAGAGCCCTGGTTCTTATATAGCTTCCCAGAAAATAATCATTTTAGAGGATAGGTTTGTGTGAATTTTTACGAATACTTCAGAGACTGCCTCATCAATTTCTCTGTTGGTTTGATGACTAAATTTGATTAACTGGATAAAGATTTAATTCTATTTTCTCAGTTGCAATGTTTTGGTTTTCTTCTCTAAAGGCATTCCACTTATTCAGTTTGTAAATGAAAATAGAATATACAAGTTAATGTACAACGTGCTTTTAAAGCACAATTGTTTCTAACTAAAAAATGTATTCCTACACCATCATGGGTAGACAGACAGAAATTTCACAGACAGACATCTGTCAAATTTTGATCATCTTTCCAAGAAAATAGCAGTATTCATATGATCATTGTCTTCCTGCCTTTATAACGCATAACAAGCAGCTAGCTTCCACCATTCTAATTCCAGTAGAGGTAAAAACATATTGCTGGGTTTTAAGATGAATGTCAATCATCATATTCACATGATATTACTATAAAAAACATACATTACTCAGCCTGTGTCCATCTGCTATAAGTCAACTGAATTAGATTTCAAAGTTCTACTGCAATTCAGAAGTGTTTGCATGTCTTTCGGTTTCTTTTATAGGACCACACACAGTTAACCATTACAGTTAATCATTATTAGAATGTCATTCTGAATAGGGCTATAGCACACAAAAATGGTGAATAAAAACCCACCCACCTCTAAAACATAAGCTAAACACTTTTTCCTTATCAAAACAGTTGTTATTTTATTGTTTATAAATATCATTATTTATAGGTACTGTCTGTATTACATGACTTTAATCACAATCACAAGAAGGATTGTGTATATGTCATATACATTATTGAGGAGGAAACTGTGGCAGAGTTAAATGAAGGAAAAGTCATGTAATATAAAAAGATGCTTAATATTGAGGTGAGACGGCCATGGGCACACTTAGGCAATAACCCTATATAAACAAGCATCCATGTTTTAATCTTTTCTTTGAGGAAATAATGTACCTTTTTATGGCAAAGGACATTTTCTCCATCTGTGCTTTATACTCCTATTCTTTACTCTGCAGGGATTCTGCTCCATCTGTAATTCAGTCTATTGTATTTTTAATATTTCCCTTTTTCTGCCTGTTTCCATCAAAATATTAAAATAGTTGATGTTCATTCATCATCAGAATAATCCTCCTTCTAGCCTACATTACTATGGAATCAGCTATCATTGTCTTTCACTAATATCTCTTTGTCTTTCATTCACAATATCTCTTGTAGAAAGTTAAATATGTCATTGCTTTTGCTATTATTCAATATTCCATTCAACGTTTTACGTGCTTAAATTCGTTTTCTATTCCTGTCCAGTTCCCACACTGAGAAAAGTTTAAGGGTAGAGATACAGAGGTAGAGATACAGATTTGAGAATCATCAAAATTTAAATGATTTTTGCAGCTATGTGAGGGAAAGACCATCTCCCAGGGAAAATGTATGGCATGACAAGTCCAAAGGGGAAAAGTAGCTCAAAATGCATTAGAATTTAAGAACAAAGGCAAAGACGATGAATAAACATGACTAGAAGATTTATAAGAAAACGAGGACAGAGTGCTAGGGAAAATAGTGAGAGATCAGAATAACAACAGGAAAGAGTGAACAAAAGTCGAAAATGCCACAAAACTGGTAAGTAATTTTGACTATACCAACATGAAAGTTATGAGTGACTATTTTTACAGAGGTATCTGTGGAAGGGTAGGGGTCGAAGTAAAATTATATTGCTTTGAAAAGCGAATAAATGGGCAGTGAGGATGCAGACATAATATTTTCATAGTTCTATTTCAACAAATCTGGCTGTGCTGAAAAGCTGCAGAAAAATAGCTATGGCATATGGGCTTAAGGCAAAATTATGTTTTAAAATAATAGCATTTTTTCACATTAGCATAGCATATAGACACCCATACACATAGAAAGTTTATTCACATTACCTTATCAGCTTTCTGCTATTTTATTTACTTTTTCTTCCCCGTTTTTCAATTTGTTAATTTTTCTCAGAGTTTTTTGATAACTTAATGCCACTATTTTGGAAAAATAATTCAAATGGAATCTAAGTTTTCTGTTCTTCACACATAACATTGAATGCCCTTTCTCTTTCTCTTTATACATCACTAATATTTTATACTTTTTGCTTTTCAAAAACTTTTAAATAAAAATTTTCTTCAGGCTGATTATTAATTACTATTAGTCCCAAAATTCAAACAAAATAATTTATACTCAGATAATTTATGTGCATAATTTATGTGAGTACCTAACTGAACATATTTCACATTTATATGTTTTGTTTCAAATTGAAAATATTTGAGCTAATTCCATAGGCAAGAATACCTAGAATTAAAACTCAATTGAGGTCTGCAAATATAAGTCTAAATAATCAAAAGAAATATTTTTTTAAATGAATATATGTGAAATCAATTTGTCCATCTGGTTCTGCACTTACTTACTTATCAGAAAGATTCAAAATGATATTTAGACATATGATATTAACCTCTATCAATTACTCTTTTAATGATAGGAGAACTTCCTTTGTTCAAACTCTTGAAATATTTTGATATTGTTGTTTGAATAAAGATTAACCAATTTGGCCGGGTGGGGTGGCTCACGCTTATAATCCCAGCACTTTGGGAGGCCAAGGCGGGTGGATCACGAGGTCAGGAGATTGAAACCATCCTGGTTAACACGGTGAAACCCCATCTCTACTAAAAATACAAAACATTAACCGGGCGTGGTGGTGGGTGCCTATAGTCCCAGCTACTCGGGAGGCTGAGGCAGGAGAATGGCTTGAACCCAGGAGATGGAGCTTGCAGTGAGCCGAGATCGCGCCACTGCACTCCAGCCTGGGTGACAGAGCGAGACTCTGCCTCAAAAAAAAAAAAAAAAAAATTTCAAAGTAAAAGTTTTACATCCACTAAAGATTTTGCATTATATGTGCCATATTTCCACACGGTAATTGATAGTCAATAATAGTCTTTCAAAAGCAGAGAGGTTTTGGTAGCTTAAATTCTTAGTGGGGCAGCGATGGAATGTAAGGTTCTCATAGAAATTAATTTTTCCTTTTTCTCATGAAGAATTTCTAATTGTTAACATTATTTCAGGTAATTTATATATGTAAAATGAAAATCTTTACTATGGTAATTTTATGGAATTACTGATTCAGTAAATAAAAAGCACATTGCATATTATATTATTAGTTATATCATAGTTTCAACCATAATTGTTACATTTTAATTATTAAATTTCTAAAATAAAATGGAATGCAGTTTTTGGACTTACCTTTTCTGATGATAAAAATTTTAATAGAAACAAAAAAGTGAAAAAAAGCTTTAGAAGACTATTTTAAAATAATTTCTGAGTTTTTAATATAACTAATAACATGTAGGGTTACATAATCTACATGAAGCCTGCTTATTTAGTAACCAATACATCCCTTTAGTGGAAAAAACTTAGATGAGTCATTTCTATTACTAAAACATTTATCAGCTCACATACAGGATGAATACAAATCTCCATTGCAAATATAATCTCTTAAACTTTTAGACTTTGCAAATTAGCATGAAAACAATACTGAAATAAAATGGCCAAATGTTGAAAATATTTAGTTTTTTTTATTCATTCTATAAGTAGCTCAGGTAGTATTTTTAAAGTGCCCAAAAATAAATAATAAAGAAATAATAAAGGGGAAAATTGACACAATGTTTTTTTTTCTTTTCTGAAAATTGACCCATATGAGAAGTAATTCCCATTATCATTTTAAAACTTAATTTTAAAAAGAACAAGCTATCCACAATATTAGAGAATAACTCAATATCGCTTTATGGTAGATTTGCAAAAATGGTCACACATTCTTCCCCCTTCCATGTCCATACTCCCCTCTGTGAAACTTTGCTTTCCATTATGATTGTGGATCTAGTCATGTGACTTGCCTTGTTCACTGAGATGTCAATGAAAACGACAGTAACAAAGGCTTGAAAAGTTCTTACATAGTGTGATCTGTCCTCTGTCTTGCTGTTTTGGGATTCCTCTGAATACTGTTCACTGAAGAAGCCCAAGCTGGCTTGCTGAAAGATGAAAGACAAATGGCCCAGGTAGTTTCATTAGGAACAGGGCTGCCCTGCTGAGAGGCAGCGGGCTCCAGAAAAATGAGTGAACCCACCTGAGTCTAAGAGAAATCAAAGTACTATCGACAAAGAATTAAAAGATACACAAATGTTATATTATGCGTCACAAGTTTTACTGATACAAAAATTGGTTCAAGGAGTGGGGAGCTACTATTAAAAAATTCTAAAACATTTGGCATCTGATTCAAGATCAGGTTTTGGTTGGCAATACAAAATAGTCTAGGAAATTGTCAGCAAAGACTTGATACTATCCCAAACAAAACAATTAAAAAAAAATATATATTGAACTACGAAAGCAGAGAGTAAACTGCTAAAGCAGATTTGCTAAATGGTGACCCAGATTACATAGTTGTGAAAAAAATGGTAAAATCTGTTCCCTGTTTTAAATTGAAATATAAAACAAGTGTAACGTACTTGTAGGTTTTGATGAGGTGATTTTTCTAGAATATGATAAAAAGTGTCAGTGGACATCTATACACTATGTATGGTAATGCTCAGAAAGAGAAGGGTGAGTTATTGGAGTGTGTTGGAAACTTAAACTCTTTCTCAATTCCCATTTGTCAAACCAGAAAGAAAGTACAAATGACCTCAGGTTAAAGATCAAATCAAAAGTGTAGCTGCAATACACTTGGTTGAGACCTTTGAAAGATGTAGGCAGTGAGTAGTATAACTTCCCAGCTAGAAAAAGAAAGGGATACATTAAAAAAAATAAGATTATTAATACACTAGCCTGGCTACCCAAAGTAGAAAGAAGTCTACTTTAAAAAGAATTGTAAGTGTGGTTTTCAGGTCATAGCAAGGACCTAAATAAGAAATTTGCAAAGTTTTTAGGGAATTGTCCTGCCATCTCAAATTGAAAGAGACTAAGTTTAACATCAAGACAGGACTCTATGGTTTTAACTTTCTATCCTTTGTAGTCAGAATTAGAAAGCTCTTCAGCTACAAATTTAAGATATTTCTTAATGAAAATGATATTTTCAAAGGTTAGAGCCATGGGCTGAAGATAATTATGGACTACATTTGATGTTCTTGAACATATTAGTCTCAAGACTTCTTTGTTCTCATACATATTATTTAGGCTTCAGAGAGCTTTTCATTCTTTTGATTCTTTTATATCTCATATTTGCCAATTAGATATAAAAACTGTGAATTGAGAGTGTTTATTTAAAACAATAATAAACCTACTGACTGATATCATCCTGCATTTTAAGAAAAAATAAACACAATAATTTGAGTAGAGAAAGTGGCATTGGTTTACATTTCAAGTTTGAATGAGTCCTCTAAAGTTCAAGTATCTGAAGCTTAATGTCCAATGCAACAGTGTTGAGAGTTAGGACCTTTAAGAGGTGATTAGGTTATGAGGGTCGTGCCTTTCTGAATGAATCGATGCCATTATTGGGGGAGTGGGTAAGTTCAGGAGTGAGTTCCTGATAAAAGGATGATCTCAGCCTCATCCAGCGTCTTTCCTTTTCTTTCCCTCTCTCACGCCTACTCTTTCACCCTTCCGCCTTTCACCATGTGATGACGTAGCAAGAAGGCCCTCACCAGATATGAATTCCTTCATCTTGGACTTCCCCGATTCCGGAACTATAAGAAATGCATCTTCATTCTTACAAATATCTAGTCTCAAGTATTTTGTTAGAGTGGCACCAAACAAACTACAACAGCAAGTCTTTTTTTATGATGGTCTAAATAGAATACATCTGAATTCTCCTACATTCTTGTGCATTCAATCAGTTGTGATATGTTGCTGTGGTTGAAGTATATAAAGAAAATACAGCCTCTGATAAATATACAGAATAAAAATGGAAGTGTATTTTCGTAACCTTTTTACATTATTTTGGATATTCTTATCTAATAACAGTTCAAAACTTGAAAAGTCATGGACTCTTAAAATTCATATTGTTACCTGGCAGTTTGAATGGATCTTTTGCTATTCGTGGTTTTGGGATATCATACATGGGTCACCTGAAAATGTCGGTAATTTATTTGTGCACCCTTTTAAAAAATTTTATTTAATTTTAAGTTCTTGATAGGGATAGCATTGAATCTATAAATTACTTTGGGCAGTGTGGACATTTTCACAATATTGATTCTTCCTATGCATGAGCCTGGAATGTTTTTTCCATTTGTTTGTGTCCTCTCTGATTTCCTTGAGCAGAGGTTTGTAGTTCTCCTTGAAGAGGTCCTTCACATTCCTTGTAAGTTGGATTCCTAGGTATTTTATTCTCTTTGTAGCAATTGTGAATGTGAGTTCGCTCATGATTTGGGTCTGTTTGTCTATTATTGGTATATAAGAATGCTTGTGATTTTCACACGTTTATTTTGCATCCTGAGACTTTGCTGAAGTTACTTACCAGCTTAAGGAGATTTGGGGCTGAGATGATGGGGTTTTCTAAATATACAAACATGTCATCTGCAAACAGAGACAATTTGACTTCCTCTCTTCCTATTTGAATATCTTTATTTTTTTCTCTTGCCTGATTGCCCTGGCCAGAACTTCCAATACTCTGTTGAATAGGAGTGGTGGGAGAGGGCATCCTTGTCTTGTGCCGATTTTCAAAGGAAATGCTTCCAATGTTTGCCCATTCAGTATGATATGGCTGTGGGTTTGTCATAAATAGTTCTTATTGGCCGGGCGCGGTAGCTCACGCACATAATCCCAGCATTTTGGGAGGCCAAGGCGGGTGGTTCACTTGAGGTCAGGAGTTCGAGACCAGCCTGGCCAACATGATAAAACTCTGTCTCTACTAAAACTACAAAAATTAGCTGGGCATGGTGGCAGGCTCCTGTAATCCCAGCTACTCAAGAGGCTGAGGCAGGAGAATTGCTTGAACCCGGGAGGCAGAGGTTGCAGTGAGCCAAGATCACGCCACTGCACTCCAGTCTGGGCTACAAGAGCGAGACTCAAAATAAATAAATAAATAAATATAAAAAATAAATAGCTCTTATTATTTTGAGATATGTTCCATCAGTACCTAGTTTATTGAGACTTTTTAGCATGAAGGGGTGTTGAATTTTGTCAAAGTCCCTTTCTGCATCTATTGAGATAATTATGTGTTTTTTGTATTGGTTCTGCTTATGTGATGGATTACATTTATCGATTTGTGTAGGTCGAACCAGCGTTGCATCCTAGGGATGAAGCCCACTTGACCTTGGTGGATAAGCTTTTTGATGTGCTGCTGAATTTAAATTCTGGGATACATGGGCAGGACGTGCAAGTTTGTTACATGGGTAAACATGGGTGTGCTTTGGTGGTTTGCTGCACCTATCAACCCATCACCTAGACTTTAAGCCCCACACACATTAGCTATTTGTCTTGATGCTCTCCCTTCCCACAACTGTTTCAAATCTATTTTATTTTTTATATTGTTGTGTTTGCTTGTTACCAAAGAATAAAATGAATTTCTACAAACTAAACATAAATATAATATTGCATTATACCTAAGGTCAATTTATAGTTCTTTTCTATTTATAACTACCTTAATATTTGACTTCCCATGAGGGGAAATCTCCTGGAGTAAATAAAACACAAAATAATAGACAAGAACCCCCCAAATATTCTAGTTGTCTTCAAAAAAGGTAAATCAAATATTTAACTAAGTATTTAGTTTGTGGATAAATACACTGGAGTTATTTAGTGTAGCTATTATAGGTTGTATGATGGATTTATTTAATTTGCTGGCAATACAAATAAACCTAAATGTAATTTTAATATGTCAATCAGTTTGAACAATTATCTCCCATAATTAAAAGTGAACTTTTTTTCACATTGCAGTTAGTTATATCACCACAGTCATCTTTCACTTGGATCATAATACAAAGTAGAGAAAAAGGGAATTTTAGGCACAACCACACTGTAAGACTTTGATGTTTTTGTTGACGTATTTCCTGTTTAAACAAACACATTCTGACCTTTCACAGCACAAAATGTTTTCTTTTTCTAATTCTTCCTACCATGACCTCAACATCTGCCTCTCTCTAACCCCTTTTTTATCCTCTCTTTTTCTCTTTCACACCCCTCTCCCATTTATCTTTTATGTTTCCCTCTTTCCTTCACCACTCTTGTCTGCCCTGTGATAACTTTTTGCCTCCTCTTCTTTTCTCTTTTAGAGATGGATAACTGGATAAGTGGGTGAAGATTAAGTCACTATCAATTATTCATACAAACACTATACTTTTTAGAGAATAAAAGGAATACTTCTGTTTGTCTGTTTGTTTGTTTGAGACGGAGTCTTGCTCTGTCGCCCATGCTGGAGTGTAGTGGCACGATCTCGGCTCATTGCAACCTCGGCCTCCTGGGTCCAAGCGATTCTCCTGATTAGCCTCCCGAGTAGCTGGGACTACAGGAGCGCACCATCACACCCGGCTAATTTTTGTATTTTTAGTGGAGACGGGGTTTCACCGTGTTAGCCACGATGGTCTGTATCTCTTGACCTCGTGATCCGCCCACCACAGCCTTCCAAAGTGCTGGGATTACAGGAGTGAGTCACCGCACCCGATCAAAAGGAATACTTTTTATCTGAACTAGACCACTTAGCCATAGAACTAAAACCATTTAATACAGAGCTGTGTTCTTTTTGCTTTCCTTTTTCTTTTTTCTTTGTCTTTACTGTATTTCTATAGTAAGTACTTGCAAGACATCCAGTAGATAAATTGACTTTTATTTGGTGAATAAATTTAAGGGATTTCAAGAGTCAAGGCCTTTTCTAGTTCATGGTCTGATATCCCTAGGGTGTGGTTAAAAAAGGACACTAGATGTCAATCCATCACATTCACATTACAATAAGCAGGAATGGAGGAGAGAAGGGGTAAAAATGAGAATGAGCACAAGTTGTATCATGCCTATTTTATTGAAGGTTCCCAAGTTGTATAGGATACATCTGCTTTCTTTCCATTGTTTAAAACTAGGCACTCCTAGCTTCACAAAAAAAAGTCATTTTGTGAAATATCATTTTTATTCTGTGAAAGAACATGCAGTGCTAAAAGTTGAAGGTTCTATTATTATAAGAGAAAAGGAAAACAAATATCAAGGGACTACTAGTAGGTTCAACTATAGTGTTTACTAAATTGGACCTATTGTTATTCTTTATTTTATAGCTTTAAAATTTCAGTGGTTACATTGAGGAGTAAGCTTCATGTATTATAGCTTTCTTTGAGTCCAATTCTGAAAGGAGATATTCTATAAAACTTCACAGATAGATGATAGAAATATATATATATGTGTAAATATATACACACACACATCTATGTGTGTATATTTGCGTGCATATGTGTATATATATAGATATTATGTATACACTTTTATCTATATCAGAAACTCTCAATCTCCACTAAAAGTCTATAGTTTATCTTTTCTTTCACATGGAGTATGAACATTAATGTTGTACTGGAATATACACATGATAAATGGTTTATTGCAGTATTTCCAAAATTTTATAGAGGTATACATATATATATGATATATATGTGTGTCTATGTGTCTAGAGAGAGAGAAAGAGATGTTGAACTATAAAATTTATGTGGATTACCTCAGAATTGTTTATAGCCAGCAAACTGATGTGAAGAGATCAACTACTGTGACATAAATACATGACAGATAGATATAGATAGGTTTCCTGTTAGTTTGATTTTTATCCTTTACTATGTGCTTGACCCTGGATCCAATACCAGAGGCGTTACAATAGAAGCAGATGAAGAAACTGAGGAAGAGAAAAGTGGAAAGCAGGTCTAACAAAGTCAGTTGACTGGTCCAGTTGTCTATCTGCCTTGAGTGTATAGCAGTTTGCTTCTCTCTTCTAGCATATCCACACACCAGCCTTCATAAAAATCCGTTATGAAACTGGGAGAACAGCCTGCCTTTAGGGATATATTGATGATTTCCAATGACCTTAAATCAAAGTCATATGATCCTCAAGGCTTTAAGAAGCTCAAGCCAATGTTATACCATTGTTTTCACATCACATTTTTTACTGAAACTCAACTAAGAACAAATTGACCTCTCACTATTCCTCATGTAAAATATATTTATTATAATTTATGAAGCTACTGATTCATCTTTTGGTTAGCCCCAAATTTCCTGTCAATCAATATTCCATTTTATTTTGTTTTATTTTATTTTATTTTATTTTATTTTATTTTATAAGACAGTCCTTGTTCTGTTGACCAGGCTGGAGTATAGTGACACAATCATGACTCATGCAGCCTCACCCTCCTGGGCTCACTGGATCCTCCCACCTCAGCCTCCTGAGTAGCTGGGACTACAGTCATGTGCAACCACTTCTGGCTAATTTTGTTTTTTGCATTTTTTTTTAGAGACATGGTTTTTCCATGTTGCCCAAGCTGTTATCTAATTCCTGGATTCAAGTGATCTGCCTACCTGGGCCTCCCAAAGTGCTGGTATTACAGGTGTGAGCCACCACGCCTGGCTATCCCAAATTCTTTTAAAACTCTGTTTTATACTCAATCTCCAGGGAAAAATTTCTTTTAAAAATAATATTTTAGCTATTACTAGTTGTGTACATCTTTCCATGACCCTTCTTGTTTCCTTGTTTCTGCCATCAGCACCATCCCATCATTCCCATGGTAGCACTGTATATAGGCATAGTGTTGTATTATCACTCAAAAAACCCTCCATAAACTAAACATGAATTTATTAGGCAAATTTAATAAAAAGTCTATAGAGATTACTCATTTTTGAAGTAGTGATATTTCACATTAAGTTATTAATATCACAGTCTATTGGCTTCTGTGATCTCGGCAACATTTACACAAAGCTCTCCTGACAAATTTGGAAGTTGCTAGGTTGTTAGTATCTGTGACACTGAAACAATTGATTTTGTATAATTAATTGCCCTATTCAAAGTCATAGTATCTTTGAATGAGAGAAGACAAATACACAATTAATGTTGATGGCCATATAATGAGATATGAAAGCTGAAAGAGATTAATATAAACTCAGTGTGACGATACCTCCATAATTATCCCAGGGTAACCTATTGGTTACAGACGGTAACTACCATTTGCATGATCAAGACTATTTTTCCATTTTCCTTTTATATACCCCCCAAGATACTTTCACCACTTGAGAAAATACCTTAAACACTTACAATCCTAATGGGGAGTGATTTTCTACTAAATTAATTTGTTAGAAGTAATCTCCCACTGACTTAGTGTACTCTTTGCACGCTCCAGAAACTTTAGCAATTTGAGGTGTTCAAATTAGTAGTGCTTTCCGGAGATAATGGGGATCACGTGAACCTCAGGGGATCACTTGAAGCTCATGGCACACATCAGAGAGATAAAAGAGTTCTTGGTGATTCACCTCTCAGTTAAAGAGAAGAAGGAAACTGGTGGCTACATAGTGCCCATAAAATAGAGCAAAAAAATTAACATCACCTACAAATACTCGGTTTTTGGTAAATTTGTTTGAAAAATTAGCAGAATTGAAATAGAAAATAAATAGTAGATTGTGGTAGAAAATACAAGGAAAAAATTTAAAGTCTAGCTTTATTTACTTAGCATGTTTCACAATTTCTTCTCAATAATTTTTTTTTCCTCCCCGAGTGCTGTAGTTATTGAAAATCAACTGCAAGAGTGCATCTGCATCTCCTCCTGTCTTCCCTGGCATATGCTAACTCTGAGTAGGTATACTGCAACAAATTGTTACTGGGCAATTGGGAATTTCTACCTGGAATAAGTGGCTATCATACAGTAGAAATATTGCCAAATGAAATTGCTTACTATTGTATATAATGGAACAGCCAGTGATGATTTGTTTTGGTCCTACCTATCTGCCAAGTGTCTAAAATTAGAAACTACTTTTTTTTTTTTTTTTCTTGGCAGGTAGCTCATTTCCAATCTCCTGCAGGTTAAAGATTCTTTAGCAGTTTCTTTGTAGTAAGTCATTGATTTTATTTCAAGTAAGCTAGAGTGAAAGTTAAAATATTTACCAGGCATATGACAATGTAGTCTATTTATATTAACAAATACAAACATATTATTAGTAAGGTTAGTATGCTTATATTCCTGCAGTGGCCTTAAAAGCATGGTTAATTTGGTATATTTCTCCTTTATCCATTGAGTTATGGATTACAAAAATAGCTCAGTTGTTGTTTTCAATTGTGTCATCCAAGTTAAATGGGAAATGGGTATTTCATTATGATTCTCAATTAACTAGCAAAACAATGTATAGGCACACAGCAATCAAATATATTAAGCCACTCAAATCAGATATGGTCATTTAGCCAACAATGGATCTGTATAAAATGACAGTCCTATAAGTTTATGATGGGGTTGAAAAATTCCTATGGTCTAGTGGCAATGTAGCCATCACAACGTCTCACCACAAAGCACTGCTCACATATTTGTGGCAATGCTGGTGTAAACAAACCTACTCTGCTGCGAATGGTATAAAAGTACAGCACATACAATTATGTAGAGTACATAATACTGGATAATAAACAATAATGCCACTAGCTTATGTATTTACTATACTATTCTTTTTAATCATATTTTAGAGTGGGCTCCTTCTACTTATTAAAAAATAACACAATGTCAGGCAGGTCATTCAGGACATATTCCAGAAGAAGGCATTGTTGTCATACGAGATGACAACTCAATGCGTGTAATTGCCCCTGGGACAAGACGTGGAGGTGAAAGACAGTGTTGTTGATGATGCTGACCTGGTGGAGGTCTAGGCCAATAGTTGTGTTTGTGTCTTTATTTTTAACATAAATAGTTCAAAAAGTAAAAAGAAACAGAAAAAGCTTATAGAATAAGGACATAAAGAAAATATTTTTGTACAGCTGTACATGTTTCTGTTTTAATCTAAGTATTATAAAAGAGAGTAGAAAGGTTAAAAAAACAAATTTTATGAAGTAAAAAGGTATAGTAAGCTAAGATTAATTTATTGCTTAAGAACAAAAATATAACTTTAGTGTTCATCAAGTTTACAGTAGTGTATAGTAATGCCCCAGGCATTCAAATTCACTCACCCTAGGCGTTCAAATTCATGGTGAGTGAATGGTGACTCTGACTCACCCAGAACAACTTCCAGCTTTGCAAGTTCCATTTATGGTAAGTGTTGTATTCATGTGTACTATTTTTTAAACCTTTTATATTGTATTTTTTACTGTACCTTTTATGATTAGATAGGATTAGATACATAAATACCATGGTGTTATACTTACCTCCAGTATTCAACACACTAATATGCTGTATAGGTTTGTAGCCTAGGAGCAAAAGGCTATACCATATAGCCTACATGTGTAGTAGGCTATACCAGCTAAGTTTGTATGAGTAAACTCGGATCTTCATAAAATGATGAAATTGCCTAAAGATGCATTTCTCAGAACATATCTCTATCTTTAAGCAATGCATAATTGTATATCTATTGAACTGTCTTGTTTATTATTTATGTTGGAATTTGTTTACTCCTTTTCAATAGGCAGATATTTTATTTTAAAGTGATAGTGGAAAAACTATGCTGTATATATTTGAGACTATGTATACACATATACATATATATGTTCATGTCTATGTGTGTGTGTGTATGTGTATGTATACAATCTTCTATTCAAAGAAGTTGGGATTGACAAGAATTATCAAAGATTTTAATCTTCTCTCTCCTGGCAGCCTTCTTTATAAGACTCTTCTGAAGTTTTTGACAATGTTTGACACTGTTTTCCCCACAAAGTCTAAAGCTCACTTCACATTTCCTGTATAATTTTTCAATATTCAAAGTGATACCTTTTTACAATTTAGTATCATTTTGATTTTCTTTCAATAAATTCTACTGAAGTCTTTCATAATTTGGACTCTTAACGCTGTGTGGGAGCTTAGAAATCATATAGTAGTCCATGAATTTATAACCTGGGACCCGTAGACGGCCAGAGTCAGTTGATTGAGCATTAGAATTCCTGAGCACTGAAGTTATATGCAAAACTTGGGGGCACACATTCATACAGGTATTATTTGGAAAGAGATTCCAGATTCACTACTTCCCCAGAAGTGATTAGAATTCAAGGCAGACCAAGAAAAACTGACCTTGGCAAACCCTCCCACTTTCATTTGAAAACATGGGACCCAGAGTAGGAATGCCAATTTCCATTAGTTTACTCGCATAGCCTGTGCTCATCCCTGTGTTTTCTTTTTCATGAGCCACCTTCTTCTCTTCTCTTTATTCCAGATTGGTTTCCACTTTCCCGCATTATTTATGTTCATCAATTTCGGTATAGTATTCCCATTGAAGAATAGCACTTGCCATGTGTGAAAAATTAAAATGTATCAAACAGTTGGCTGAGTAACAGAATAAAGTACAGTTTCAAACCAGGTACTGATGAAAGTTTTCCAGTATTTTTGAATCCTAAAAAATCACAACATTTTATATAAAATCCAGTTACCTGATACAACGGTTGTATTGGAGATATTAAAACATATAGGGATGCATTCATCACTTAAGGAATTCATAATCTGACAAATTCAACAGATATATAAAAGAGTAATTATAATATAAATTAAAATTAGTAGAATAAAATTTTAAAATAAAAAATAATAGCTAACATGTATTAATCCCCTGCCATGTGACAAGACATATAAAACTGTAATAGTTTGAATTTTCACAAAAACGTCTCTGAAATAAGTCATATGGCAATCTTTATTCTATAAGCAAACAGATATGAAAAGTAAATACTTTTTCTAAGAAAGCTCAGTACTTACAAGCTGTTTAGGAATTCAAACACAGGCAAGCTGGCTGCAATGTGAATGCCCTTCAACTATGTGTGTACCCACTTTATCTTTGGAAGTAACATTTTGAAATGCAAATGGATAATGATTTGTAGCATGAGGATTAAAACTCAGCATCAGAATCACAGAATTTTGGAACCAAAAGGAATTTAGATAATATGCAGTATAGCTGTCTGGTTAAGGAACCTATTTCCCCTATGTTTCTATATGTTCTGTAAGTTTTCTGAGTCCTTCTGATCACAGCTCATTTCTCATGTATAATAGTATACCCAGCCCTGGAACATGACTTTTATATGGTAAACTTCTAATAACTGCTTCTCAAAAGGATCAAAGAAAGAGTGAGATGTGTTAGAAATGACTCCACAAATATTTGTGTAGAGCTATTCAGAATATACAAACTCTATAGAGTGTTAAAAATTGTTGACACAAGAACATAGTGAGTTGAATTTGGGGAAGTGTGAGGATAATGGAGAAAAGGAAAAGTCAAATCAGAATAGGATTTGCTTCTCAAATCATTGTAGTTTGGGTGTCTTAAGATTCTATGTTTACTGGGGGCTTCAATCCACATATTTCATCTACATATACAACTATTTTCATGTCTTCAAATATATGAGCTAATATTAACAAATTTCCTCCTCCATTACAAATTTCTGGTCCTAATTGTCCCAGTTTTGCATTGAATTCCTAGATATTTCCATTTGAGTGTGTCACAGAACATTAAATAAATCATATCTAAAATAGAGTTCACCACATCACTCCAAAATGATTTTCATACCTCTATTTTTCCCAGTTAAATAGGATAATCACCAACCCAATCTATCCTAATGTCTTCCTCTCATATTCCTTGCTTCTTATCATCATATTAGCCATGCACAATTTTGTGGATTTTTATATAATGTCATTTTAATGCAGGGGCCATTATGTAATCTTTTACATACTCCCAATTCCATTGTCCATTTTAAGATTACATATTTCAAGAAAAATATCCGATTTTTTTGTGATTTTTTTTCTTAAATTTTCTCACCAAAGTTATTCAATAGCTGGCTCCATAATTCACTGATTAGAGAATATGAATAACTGCTAGCCTCAGTCTCTTTCGTTCCTCCCTATTGAAACCACCTTTGCAAAATTATGACTAAACAGTGAAAGAGATCTAACTCAACTTACACCACCTTGCTTCTAACCTCCAAGCTGTCCTTGTTCATTCCTGGGTATATGCTGAACTACCTTTGGGGGTGTGATGGTTAATACTGAGTGTTAGCTTGATTGGATTGAAGGATGCAAAGTATTGATCCTGGGCATGTCTGTGAGGGTGTTGCCAAAGGAGATTAACATTTGAGTCAGCGTGCTGGGAAAGGTAGACCCACCCTTAATCTGTGTGGGCACCATCTAATCAGCTGCCATTGTGGCCAGAATATAAAGGGGCAGAAAAATGTGAAAATGTTATACTGGCTTATCCTCTCAGCCTTCATCTTTCTCCTGTACTGTATGCTTCCTGCCCTCGAACATTGGACTCCAAGTTCTTCAGCTTTGGGGTTTGGACTGGCTTCCTTGCTCCTCATCTTGCAGATGGCCTATTGTTAGCCCTTGTGATCATGTAAGTTAATACCATTTAGTAACCCCCATATATATATATATACACACACACACACACCCCCCCATATATATACTGAGATTTAGCACAACAAAAGTAACATAATAATTTACTCAAATAATATAAAACCAAATAGCAAGTTTCCTGAAATGTTTGTATGTGCATGTACAACTACAAGTAAAAATACAAACATGTATAAATATGTGGTAAATTTTATTAAAAAGAAAACATGGAAAAGTCAGTCTTTAATCTATAAATTAATATGCCAGTTATACTTTTTAATTATAATTTCCTAGAAAATAAGATTTAATATTTTTCTTTTCTGAGAACAATTATTCATCATTAAATCTTCAGAAAGAAACTATTTTCCATGCAATAAATGTTGAAGACATATTTTTTCTTCAAGAGTTTTAATGAATTGCTAACCTTATAGATTATATAAAAATTTATTTCGAACTGTTTTTACCTAAATTAAATATACTAAATATACCAAAATGTTGAAATAATTTTGTCTACTTACATTTAGCACAATGAAAGTAATATAATAATCAATTTACTCAAATCATCTAAAAACAAATAACAAGAATCTGTAAAGAAAACAAACTTTTTCAGTCTATTATTTTAAAGTTATATTTGATTATACTATTACTTAATACAAACTATTTTTTTTCAATCCAAATACAAAGTCTAGTCTGATTGAGTGGCCACATTATAGTCAACTGTTATCCATAAAGTGAGAATACATTAAAATATAATAGCAGAAAAGCTCAAAGCAGACTGTAGCCGAGTCAGCAATTTTAAAATAATCATATAAATAAATAAATAAAAATAATTCCAAGTTAAACTAAAAGTATATTCTTTTATAAATTTTTAGGTAGAAGGACCTGAAATATAAACATAATGCAGGATTTTAAATTATATTTGGAGAACTACACTATGAAATCTTTGTTGCTAAGGACTCTCACAATCAATCAATAAAAGGCTTTTTATGATCACAAAATGTTTAAAGAAAGTATTCTTTTTTAATTTTACTTTAAGTTCTAGGGTACATGTGCACAACGTGCTGGTTTGTTACATATGTATACATGTGCCATGTTGGTGTCCTGCACCCGTTAACTCATCATTTACATTAGGTATATCTCCTAACCCTCCCCCTCCCCCACCCTACGACAGGCCCTGGTGTGTGATGTTCCCCACCCTGTGTCCATGTGTTCTCACTGTTCAATCCCCACCTATGAGTGAGAACATACAGTGTTTGGCTTTCTGTCCTTGAGACAGCTTGCTCAGAATGATGGTTTCCAGCTTCATCCATGTCCCTATAAAGGACATGAACTCATCCTTTTTTGTGGCTGCGTAGTATTCCATGGTGTATATGTGCCACATTTTCTTAATCCAGTCAATCATTGAAGGACATTTATGTTGGTTCCAAGTCTTTGCTATTGTGAATAGTGCCGCAGTAAACATACATGTGTATGTGTCTTTATAGCAGCATGATTTATAATCCTTTGGGTATATGCCCAGTAATGGGATGGCTGGGTCAAATGGTATTTCTCATTCTAGATCCTTGAGGAATCACCACACTGTCTTCCACAATGGCTGAACTAGTTTACAGTCCCACCAACAGTGTAAAAGTTTTCCTATTTCTCCACATCCTCTCCAGCACCTGTTGTTTCCTGACTTTTTAATGATTGCCATTCTAACTAGTGTGAGATGGTATCTCATTGTGGTTTTGATTTGCATTTCTCTGATGGCCAGTGATGATGAGCATTTTTTCATGTGTCTGTTGGCTGCACACACGTCTTCTTTGAGAAGTGTCTGTCCATATCCTTTGCCCACTTTTTGATGGGTTGTTTGATTTTTTCTTGTAAATTTGTTTAAGTTCTTTGTAGGTTGTGGATATTAGCCCTTTATCAGATGGGTAGATTGTAAAAATGTTCTCCCATTCTGTAGGTTGTCTGTTCACTCTGATGGTAGTTTCCTTTGCTGTGCAGAAGCTCTTTAGTTTAATTAGATCCCATTTGTCAATTTTGGCTTTTGTTGCCATTGCTTTTGGTGTTTTAGTCATGAAGTCCTTGCCCATGCCTATGTCCTGAATGGTCTTGCCTAGGTTTTCTTCCAGGGTTTTTATGGTTTTAGGTCTAACATTTAAGTCTTTAATCCATCTTGAATTGATTTTTGTACAAGGTGTAAGGAAGGGATCCAGTGTCAGCTTTCTACATATGGCTAGCCAGTTTTCCCAGCACCATTTATTAAATAGGGAATCCTTTCCTCATTTCTTGTTTTTGTCAGGTTTGTAAAAGATCAGATGGTTGTAGATGTGTGGTATTATTTCCGAGGGCTCTATTCTGTTCCATTGGTCTATATCTCTGTTTTGGTACCAGTACCATGCTGTTTTGGTTACCATAGCATTGTAGTATAGTTTGAAGTCAGGTAACGTGATGCCTCCAGTTTTATTCTTTTGGCATAGGATTGTCTTGGCAATGAGGGCTCTTTTTTGGTTCCATATGAACTTTAAAGTAGTTTTTCCAATTCTGTGAAGAAAATCATTGGTAGCTTGATGGGGATGGCATTGAATCTATAAATTACATTGGGCAGTATGGCCATTTCACAATAATCGTTCTTCCTATCCATGAGCATGGAATGTTCTTCAATTTATTTGGTCCTCTTTTATTCCACTGAGCAGTGGTTTGTAGTTCTCCTCGAAGAGGTCCTTCACATCCCTTGTAAGTTGGATTCCTAGGTATTTTATTCTCTTTGTAGCAATTGTGAATGTGAGTTCTCTCATGATTTGGCTCTCTGTTTGTCTATTATTGGTATACAGGAATGCTTGTGATTTTTGCACATTGATTTTGTATCCTGACACTTTGCTGAAGTTGCTTATCAGCTTAAGGAGATTTTGGGCTGAGACGATGGGGTTTTCTAAATACACAATCATGTCATCTGCAGGTAGGGACAATTTGACTTCCTCTTTTCCTAATCGAATACCCATTATTTCTTTCTCTTGCCTGATTGCCCTGACCAGAACTTCCAACACTATGTTGAATAGGAGTGGTGAGAGAGAGCATCCCTGTCTTGTGCCAGTTTTCAAAGGGAACGCTTCCACTTTTTGCCCATTCAGTATGATATAGGCTGTGGTTTGTCATAAATAGCTTTTATTATTTTGAGATATGTTCCATCAATACCTACTTTATTGAGAGTTTTTATCATGAAGGGCTGTTGAATTTTGTCAAAGGCCTTTTCTGCATCTATTGAGATAATCAGGTGTTTTTTGTCTTTGGTTCTGTTTATATGATGGATTACATTTATTGATTTCCGTATGTTGAACCAGCCTTGCATCCCAGGGATGAAGCCAACTTGATCTTGGTGGATAAGGTTTTTGATGTGCTGCTGGATTTGGTTTGCCAGTATTTTATTGAGGATTTTTGCATCGATGTTCATCAGGGATATTAGTCTAAAATTCTCTTTTTTTGTTGCGTCTCTGCCAGACTTTGGTATCAGGATGATGTTGGCCTCATAAAATGAATTAGGGAGGATTCCCTCTTTTTGAAAGAAAGTATTGTTAACTTAGGCATTCTATAAGATTTATTTAATCCAAGGTACCAGTATAACCAAAGTTTAGATAGATATATCTCAGATATACCTACAGTTGTAATAAATCTTACCATGTTTACATTTACCTTTGTTAAACATAGCTTTTCTAAATGCATTTAAATATAAGATCATCTTTTATTGTCATAAAATTCATTTAATAGAGCCTTGTTTGGGATTAATGATAGCTCAATTCATAGATTGTTTGTTACTCCATAATTTTTTTAAGGGAAGCAAAATATCTTTACGTTTCTAACAATAATCAGAATCTATGGCAAATTTGGTGTACTTATCTTTACTTAGAAATGTCTTACCCTCATTCTAAACTGAATTCATAAATTACTTCTCCCAGGAATCGTCTCCAGACACATGAGACCAGGTTAAGTTCCCCTCCATAGGCTTGAATTGGACTTTGTACTTTCTTTTCAGGCCTCCTATTACAATTTGAATCAAACAATAAATTATAACATTTTGGCACCATTTTTTTCTACTACAGAATGTAAAGAAGCTCCAATTCTGACTTAATTATTGTATCCATAGCACCTAACATAGTTGATAGAATTTGGTAGATCCTCACCAAGGAAGTGTTATTGCTTGAATGGAGATATTGAAGCTCACAGAAGTGATGAGACCATTCAGTATTATAGAACCAGTGAGTAAGTGTCAAGTTTAAACAAGAGTCCAAATCCAAAACACAGCCCAGAACTTTTTTCCTGGACTTACACTGTCTAATACGGTACCATCTGGCACATATGCTACTCAAATTTGAATTTAAATGGGTTAAATTAAATATAATAACATTTTAGAGCCATTAAATTAAATATAATAACATTTTAGAGCCTTATTTTACATTTCAAATGCTCAGAAATCTTATGTGGCCAGTGGCTACTGTACTGGACAATGCAGAATTTTCCCATCTTTGCAGGAAGTTGTAAAGGCCAATGCTGCTCATGCTTTGACTCTATAAACAAAGTATAATGTAAAAATAATAAATTAGGCCTTTCATAAAATTTGAATGTTAATTATTTACTATAATACCTACTTTGGGTTCTTTTAAAGAGAGTTATTTTTATTAATCTATAAAAATAATATTTTATAAGAAAATAAATTTAATAATCATAATATATATCTTTAAAATAATATTAATGTGATAATGTAAAAATGACAATGGTCCTCTAATTTATCTGTGCTGATGACAGACAGTAAGAAATTAGGTTCATTAAATTGATAGGAAGATTTAATTAAGGCAAATAATTGGACATCACTTGTGTCTATAAAGAACAATGTAAATTGTAGATCAGGTTAATTTGATCATCATGGACAGGCCAAACAAAGGGAAATAATATAAAAATTACATTATGACCTCCATTACTAATTTGGGATATGTCAATTGACTCTATTATCTGATTAATACATGCAATTATTAAAATTAGTAGAATTAAAGGCAAGGACATTTGGACAGTAGCAAGTTATATTAGACAAAAATAAAAACTGACTCCTTGCTTTGATTAAAAAAAAAATTTGCTCCCTATATTTAAAAAATAACATTAAAATTTATTGCTTCAAGAAAATGTTTCTGAAATGCAAAGTCATTAAATCAACTTTAGGGAATGATTCAGGGTAAGGAAACAATGACTCATAAATGTCACCAATTTCTGTGCTATGAAATTCAGAAGCTTTGCTAGAAATGCAAACATGTTTAATATTTCAAGACTGACAACTACTGAGTTTAATGGAGGCAATATAGACATTTTGCCTTTCAAGTAACTAAACATCATTCCAGGAATAAATCTTGGGAAGACCTAAGTCCTGATCCTACTGAAGGTGTGGTATTCTTGAAATGAGTGGAATTTCCTGGTCTTGTATAAGCACTCAGAAAACCTGAGGCTGCTACCAATTGTGTGCATCAAGGAAGTATACAGGAAGGTGGACATTTTCCAAATGTGCTGAGAGCAGAAAGGAGGCACAAAAATTCCCCATGAGAAGGTCTGTTATGAAGTTTTTCTAAAGAATCTGATAAGTTCTTAAAAATACCCTGAATTAGGCAGTATCATCAGATTGCTTTCAATTGTCTTGAACCTCCTCTTTTTCAACGAACATTTGCTGATGTTCATATAATAGAGAGCTCTTTGAAGACAACTGATTGTTTGCATCCCTTTACTCTGTATATTTAAACTTATAATTTTCAACATTGAGACATCATCAAAACAATAATTTTTACTATCCTTATTACTACAATGCTGATGAGTGTCAAGTGTCTGCTCAGAAGCTAAAATCCATATCACAAAAAGAAAAATTTCAGTCAATTATTTGCTTTTAAGAACATAAGATGCGGTTCTTAACAATAAACTCATCTATTGGGAAATGTTAGAAGGTATGTAGAATAGCATGCTATCAAAAATATATGTGGCATGGAAGCAAAAGCAACTTGAAATAATTTTGTTCAGATGGTTCAAATAGTAGAAAAAGCTCCATATAGAAAGTAGAAACTTAATTGTTCCTTGATGAAAAGTTAATGAGAAACTCAAAGCATAAAGTACAAAATGGTATATGTTTAATCCAGATTTACTAACTGTTGTTGCATGATGCTAGAACAAATATTATTCAGAATTAATAATAATAGCCATAATACCTCTCAAACTAGAAATTATTACTCTTTGGAACCTTCTCCATCATTCTAGTTGCTTATTGTTGCCATAACAAATTACCACCAACTTGGTGCTTAAAACAACACAAATTTATTATCTTGTAATTCGAGAGAACAGAATTCCAAAATCAGTTTCACTGGAGAAAAAAATCAAGGTGTCAGCAGAACTATGCTTGTTCTGGTGGCTCTAGGGGAGAACTGAATGGATTTTCTTGTCTTTTTCTATTTTCTAGAAAGACTATCCCATTCCTTGGTTTCTGTCCTTGTGTCATTCCAACCTTTGAATTGGCCATTCTCATATCACCTCCTCTGACTCTGACCTTCTGCCTCTCTCCTATTAGAACACTTACAGTTATACTGGATCAGCCTAGATAAACCAGGATAATCTCCCCACCTCAAGATCTTTAAATTAATCACATCTGCAAAGTTCTTTTTGTCACTGAAGGGAAAATAGTTGCAAGTTACAGCCACAGAAATATGGACATTTTAAGCAAGCCATTAATCAGACTATGTAAAAGTGCCTAGAAAAAATATGTTTTATTTTGGTGGGAACAACTACCTATTTGCAAGTCTTGGCAAGCAGAGTACAGGTTGGATTTTGGCTGGTGCTTCACACTTTTGGTCATTTGCTCTTATTTCGAGACAGAAAGAGTACAACTTTCTATACTCGGAGGGCCTACTATTCACTATGTGATTGATTTGACGATATCCGCTGCCTGCTCTAAAATATGTCTGCCAGTGTAAATACTTGTAAATATCTACGTGTATATTTGTGAATATCTGTGAATATATTTGTGAATATACACATGTATATTTCATTATTCCACTTTTGCTTTTACAGGTTCTGTTGGGAGGTAACTGATAGCACAACCCTTACTGGAAAGCTGGTTTTAAAGCCAATAGATTGATAATATTTATCTGAAAGTGGGTTCCAGAGGGTAGCTTGCATATCATTGAAGGTATATATATATATATTTTTTTTTTGTATGACCAAGACGTGAAATTGCTAAAGAAGAATGTGGCAATATCCTGATGCTGTGTGCTTGAAAATCTATAAAATTCTTAAAATATTTTTTACATTATTGTAATCCGTTGTTTTAATTAAGGCCATGGGACAGTTTCACTAACCTAAAACTAGTCAATGGTCTCAGTTTGAAAAACGTTTACATTTTCTAAATCATTCCAACTCAGTGACTAGTAGATTAACTCATGTTTTACTTTCCTTCATTTACTACAAAAATACACATAATTGTTAGCAAACACACAAAAATAGATATATTATTTGTTTCATTATTTTTTTCAAGACAGAATCTCACTCTGTCGCCCAGGCTGGAGTTTAGTGGTGCGATGTCGGCTCACTACAACCCCTGCCTCCTGGGTTCAAGGATTCCCGTTCCTCAGCCTCCCAAGTAGCTGGGATTAAAGACGCCTGCCACCACACCCGGCTAATTTTTATATCTTTACTAGAGATGGGGTTTCACCATGTTGGTCAGGCTGTTCTCAAACTCCTGACATCCAGTGATCCACCTGCCTTGGCCTCCCAAAGTGCTGGGATTACAAGTTTAAGCCATGGAGCCCGGCCCCATTATTTGTATTCAGTGTTACCCAGAATGATAAAGAAAGAAGGATTTAAAGAAATATAACAAAAGAATATCCAGATATCAATATGAAATATGGACATTTATCACTGCTTTAAAACAAATTGTTTTAAACATCTATTTCTTAACAACACACAGTGAGGCTTGTTGAAGCGGGTAGTGGCAGTGGGAGGGAGAGCATCAGGATAAATAGTGAATGCATGCTGGGTTTAATACCTAGGTGATGGGTTGATAGGTGCAGCAAACCACCATGGCGCATGTTTTCTTATGTAACAAACCTGCACATCCTGCACGTGTATCCCAGAACTTACAATAAAATAAAATAATAAAATTCATTTCTTAAAATATTTTAATTTACTCTTTGATACCTCCAGAATATTAATTAATTTAAATGGTGGTTCCTATCACCTAATTTAAAGTTCTGAGATCAATTTGCTTTAGTGAATAAAATTAAAATGATTATTATAAAGGATGATTTGTAGTAGTGTGATTTTACACACTAACCATATTAAATACAACACTAAAAGTTGAAACATTTTACTTCCTCAAAAAAATTGATTTTGAAAAATAGTATCTTATACAATAATTAGCACTGTGAAAACTGATCTTTTAAATTTTGAATATTTTGCTCAAAGTTAAGACAAATAATTAATAGTCAGCATTCAAATGCATGCTAGTTAAAAACAACAACAAAATAACAAAATTTTAAAAGAAACAAAAATCTATGGTCTAGATACACTGTCAAAAGCCAGGACTTAACTGTCATCTTTGAATTTCTTCCTGTGTCATCTTTCTAGAAGACCAGAACAGTTTTTTTCTGGCTTTGTATGATTTCAAATTCAAGTAATCATGTTGCGGCTTTCGTGCTGTCAAATACAATTTTTGTTATAAACTTTCTCATTAAACAGTCTTCTAGCAAGATAATTTCACAGTAAAGAAAAGCAACTTGATCACCAAAAAACAATGTACTTTCAACAGTTAAGTAATACTAATATTTTCTTGCACACATTGTTTTGAGAATAAAACTACTATAAGAAGTCAGGTCTAAATTTTCAGTCTGCATATAGCTTTGAGAATTACTGTGATATTGGACACAGAAATGTTTGTATTTATAACTGTTAGTATCAAAAACGTTAATTGCTTAGTTTATGGCAACATAAAGAGGAAATGTAAGAGCTCTTTTCTCCTAAGAATATAAAAACAACAAGTAGCTATTTTTAAAAATATGCTACTAAGTGGCAGAGGCAATAGCTCTATTTAAATGTCATTAAAACCAGGAATCCTGGTGGGAACCTGTAGTTCCAGCTACTCAAGTGGTTGAGACTGCACGAACACCTGTACCCAGGAGTTAAAGAATAGTCTGAACAATACAGTGAGGCCCCGTCTCATTTCCTTGCTATGTTTTCCTTTCATGTTTTTACATTTTTGATAGGTGATTTAATTCTGTGAGACATAGATCAAACTGAATTCTCAGCAACTTATACTGATGTCACATTGTGACACTAGCTACCTTTGTGATCACGCTGCTTTTTATTCTGTTAATGTTGTTCTGCTAATGCTCATGCATGATCAGCTGATTCGTCCATGGGAAAGATAGTTGCAAGGATGATTCAAAGTAGGCAAGAAAGTGGCGGTCTTGAGAATGGAAAAGAAGTCTGTAGTCTTTTCACAGATTATCCTATGACAGACTAAAAATAGTTGAGAGGATTTGAAGAGAAATCAACATTCCATCCAAGGTTTAAAGAGTACTTCAGGTTCTGAACTTGGGTATATATAACATCACTAATAGTCAGTTTAATCATTTTAAGTTACTGTGATATAAAAATCACAAACACAATTTGTATATCAATATTGTGTAGATGAGACAACACATTGAATGTTGTTTTCCTTAGTCTGGTAATAGCACAGGACTTGCATAGGCCAACTTTATCTCAGGTTAATTCAAGCAGAACAATATTCATCTGGATTCCTGCACTCTGTTGAAGCAATGTTCTTGCTTTCAAAAGCAGATAAGGGGAAAATTTCTTTTTTTTTTTTTTTTTTTTGTTTTGTTTTGTTTTTTTTTTGTTTTTTTTTTTTTTGAGACGGAGTCTCACTGTGTCTCCCAGGCTGGAGTGCAGTGGCGCGATCTCGGCTCACTGCAAGCTCCGCCCCCCGGGTTCACGCCATTCTCCCGCCTCAGCCTCCCGAGTAGCTGGGACTACAGGCGCCCGCTACCGCGCCCGGCTAGGTTTTTGTATTTTTAGTAGAGACGGGGTTTCACCATGTTAGCCAGGATAGTCTCGATCTCCTGACCTTGTGATCCACCCGCCTCGGCCTCCCAAAGTGCTGGGATTACAGGCTTGAGCCACCGCGCCCGGCCATAAGGGGAAAATTTCTAAGTTAGATAATGAATATCTACAGGATCCACCTTCTCATCCAAAGTAGGAGTCTACATAAAGATCATCAACGTAGATGAAAACATTTTTGTATGTGTGATTTGCTTCCTACTCCTAGACTTTTTATTCAGGCTAACAGCACAAACCCTAAAATTTCACTATGCCGTATATTTAGAAATCATCTTTTGAAGGCCAAGACAGTTTTAGTAATTGGTAGCTGATTTAGCCCAAGGCCCAGAATGTCATATGTAAGATAAGTCCAGTGTGACTTGTTAAACCCTTAAACTATCATGAAATTTAAAAGTAGTATATCAACTACATAAATGTTGATACTTAGGTAGGTCTTAGGTAACAGCTTTCAATTGGGTGGTATATTGGCAATGTAAGATTTTTAAAACAGCCATGGAGATTTATTAATCCATTCAATTTCCATAACATGGATCAGGAAATATGGATTTTGATTCTATGGTTGCATTTAATTTAAAATATATCCTCAGGTTATCACAATTTATGATACAAATGCATAAAAATAAAGCAAACTTATATTCATCCCACTTAGGTTGTATGCATCAATCAATGGTCAGAAAAAAATGCAACCTGATTAAAACAAGTTATGTAGACATTAATTACAAACTAAAGTGTGTAAAATGACTATATTCCAAATTCTTTTTTGGTTCTAAAGGCTTTTTGGTTTTTTCAAATAGTAAATAAACTTTTTCTTACAACATATATTGTATATACACACACGTAAAGCATACACATGTGTATATGTATATTTACACATGCATATGTACTTGTACACATGTTTGCATAATTTTAAAATACAAACCAGGATTTTGACATGTATACAAGTAAGAAGGAATGTTTGAATGACTTCAAGAAAATGTAGAAAAGCAACAATAGTATTGAGTTATCACTTTTCAAAGCAAATTTAGAGCCATAAGAGGCTAAAATAACAAATGATAATAGTGATATTTTTAATTAAAATATCCAATTAAAATTATACAACTTGAAAGGAAAACATACAATTAAATAAATCCATTTCATCTTAAATGTAGTTCACTTGAAGTGTCACTAAAACACAAACCTTACATAATTTTCTAGGTAGTCATTTGCTGTGACTACACATGCACACACACTCTTAGATATGTTATTGCTATATATTTTAAATCTTCTTTGCTACTTCCATGGAGTTAAAACATTAATTCTCATAGGAAAATCATATTTCAAAGATACTTCTCCCTCTGGTTTGTAGTTGTCTAATTAAGCTAATATTATTCAGGTAAATATTTATTACCTTCATCAAAACTTTATCCTCCTAACTGGGATGAAATGATATGAAAACACAACTTGCCACCCTGCTTTATTCCTAAAGATGCAAAGATCAAAGTTGTTGATGCTGTCACACAGTGTTTTAACCTTTTTTTTTTCCCCCTAAGTAAAACTTCAGAAAAGATGTTTACCTGGTTTGAGGAAAGGTTTCGATATTCCAGTTGAGAAACATGACTTGGGTAAAATGGGAATACCTATATTTTCCAAAGCCCCATTTACTGCAGTTGCTGAACTCAGCGGTATATATTGAGACTTTTAAACAGAAACACGTTACTGAAAATAAATTCTATGGAGGAATATTTCAGATGATGAGTAACCATAAATTAAATAAACTCACGTTATTAGTATTTTTCCAGTTCCCAATATATTAGTTTTTCCTTCTCATATACTAATATATACAAATTATTTGTTCCAATAAAAACGATATTATGCTGCTTCTTTTATTGTTTATATAATATAGCATGTTCTCCAGAAGACGTATTTTTCTTTCAAAACAATATGTAGGAGTTATATTTTCTAAAATAATAAAATACCATTTTTAAGGCAGTTGACTGTTGATTAGAGACCCTACATTTCTATAAGAAAAGAAATGGATTAACAATTTTTTTTTAATGTAGACAACGTAAATTAGCTGTGGAAATAGTATTTCATGCACACACCTCAAATACTTTGTGAAATTTCTCTTGGAGTTACAGCATAGAATGAGACCACTTTATAGGAAATACGAAGAACTGCCTCAAAATTCTCTTTCTTCAGAATGCTGAACCTTGTTGGGAAAATGAATAGATACAGCCCCCACCTCCAAAACGCTAAGATTGCGAAGTAAATGAATGAGAACTAAAAGTGAGGTTGAATCTTGGGGCTTAAGAAACATGATGAGCAGGACATGAAGAAAAAGGTCAAAATACAGTTTTATTTTCCCCTACCCACCTCCCATGTTGCCAAAATAAACCTGTTCTGTGTATTTCATTATATCCTGCCCCTTGGATAAAATCTATGGCATGTCACAAGGATTATTCCAGTCACTTTTGGGTCATTGAAATCTCTGCTTATTTTTGTCAGGAAAAAAATCACTTTAGTTCAGTCTCTCTTTATAAATAATATATCTAGTCCTTTGTAAAATAAAACAACAATTTAAGAAAAACAATGTTTTTATCTTAAACCTCCCTTTTATATCCAAATTTCTTTAATCATCTCCAAAGATAGAAAGGTTATTAAAGGTGGAGGGGAGAGAATAAGTGAATGGCAGGAAAGTTTTCCTTTCACTGGCCCTGTCCTGGTGATTCAGCAGGGCACCCTGTGGGTATACTGCTGTTTGAAGCTTGTCCTTTCTCTAAGATAGCTCTGTGTCACTTCTTCAGAGCTGCCTCTTCTGTTCTCACGTCACCTGGATAGCTTACCTGCAGTTCCTCTACATAAGCGAATGCGTCCCTCAACAGACAAATCTCTTGTTATTTATAATTAATGTTTAAGCCTCTTGGCATTTCATAATACACTTCTAGCTTCTTTCCACTGATGTCTCTTCGCCTCCCTCAAACGATCCATCTGTATCTCAAGATTCACTGACAAACACTCACTCATCCTTAGTTTTGAAAAATGCTGGACAAACAGGCAAACCTCATTCAGGAAACCTCTATTAACTCTGTTGGTAGAAAAATTACCAGCCCTAATCTCTCAGCCTTTGGATTGCTTAAGTTTAACATCTTCACTGTGTCCTTGACATCAGGAGACACATGTCAATTCTCCAAGCAGTCATGCCAAAGCTGCTCTCCCTAGTTTGACTCGAGTATCATTTGCAGCACTTTCAAAGAAGTTTCCTCTCAACCCCCACACCCCTTACTACTTCAACTTTGAACTCTTTCTAACTTTTAGCAGATGTGGTGCCAAGTTTCCAAACCAGTATTTAACCAACACACATGCTAGTGTTTTGGGGTGATTGTATTTAAAAATATGCGGATAATTGTTTTAAATTGTTTTCAACAACAGAAAAAAATGAGACTGAAGATCTTCCACCTGAAAAATCTCTGTTGTATTAGGTTATCTGCACATAACTCAGATAGAAGGTTTATAAGCCAATAGATTTTTATGGAGAGATTTTTTTCTGATATAAGCAAGATCTTTTCTGATGCATGAAATCGAGACTCTAGAAGGAACCCAGAAAGAATCAAACATTGCACCTAGAATGTAGGTAAGCAAAAACAGATAAACAAACTATTGGGCTTACTGAATACTGCTATAATTGTCCAATTGATTTATTTCTTCAGATTATATATTTTTCAAAACTTTTTGTACTCAAATTATGACCATCTACATTTCCATAATATATCCATATTTCAAGTCTGGAAATATTTTTCAAATTTTAAACATTAAATATGAAAATTTTATCATGTAACTTCTTACATTAACCCAGAATGTGATATGAATAGTCAGTGAATCAAAATAGCCAATGTCCATTTCTTGCAGCTACCCGTAAGATGAGATACATATTCTCTTCTCCCCAATAGTAAGTGTGTTCCCTGTGTATAACGCTAACAGCAAACTTAAATACTGGATATTCCTTCCTTGCATTAGCATACTAAGTATATTTACCACCATGTGCTCTTTCACGACAAATAGGAATGCTTGCTTCCTTAGATTGTCGAACATCACAAACATGAGAAAGGATGATTCATTCTTCTTACATAAGGGCTCTAATTCCAATTCATTTGTCTATTAAGTTTCTTATGTGTTAGCATTTGTTTTTATATCCATAGACTACTTCCTTGTATTCAATTTGCACAGATATCTTTTATTACATTATTCTTTTTATTCTTCTTCTTATTTCTCACAAGGTTATTGGATGACTTATCAATAGACACACATTGACAGAGAGATCTAAACAATAATCATAAACCGTGACTTTTTCAGTCTTTCAGTAACAGCATCAAAGCTTATTAGTTACAAATAAAAATATTAACAAGCCTAATGCATTGCTAATGTCATCTCATTTTTAAAAAACTTGAATTGATACAAAAAATTCTGATGTATTTAATCAGTGCAGACAGTAACACAGGAAGGAAACTATTTTTGTATTAAATAATACATGCTTGGATTAAATCACATGTGTATAAAGCAAGTCTAAAATTATGAGCTAGATATGCAATTGATCTTTAATTAAACTGCTTTTAAATTTGGCTTCATTAATCATAATACAAATCTTTCTAGGAACTCTTTATGATTGGTTACCCAGTGAAAACTATTCCTAGCTTCTCAATTTCCCTTGTTGTGGTTTCCAACTTTGGAATAAAAGTAAAACAAAATAAAGCAACACAACCACAACATATCTGGAAAACAAGTTTAGTGCTGTTTACAAGGTAAGAAAAATAAATCTATTTTATTTAAAATATTATTAGGCTGGACATGGTGGCTCATGCCTGTAATCCCAGCACTTTGGGAGGCCAAAGTGGGAATATCCTTTGAGCCAGGAACTCAAGACCAACCTGGGCAACATGAGGAGGCCTCCTCTCTACAAGAAATTAAAAAAAATAATAATAATAGCCAGGCATGGTGGAATATGGCTGTAAACCCAGCTACTCAGGAGGCCGGAAGTGAGAGGATTGCTAGAGCCCAAGAGGCAAAGGTTGCAGTGAGCTATGATCACATCACACCACTGCACTGCGGCCTGGGCAACACAGTGAGACCCTGTGTCCAAAAAAAAAAAAATTGTATCTGTGTGTATGTATGAAAGGATAAGAAATTAAGCATTACAAAAGTTTTAAAACATTTTTAAAGTAATAAATTAAAGTTAAAATTAAATTATTATATTAATTCTATGGGCTTTCTTAATATATCTTCAAGTTTTAACATCACTCAATGCAAAAAAAATTATGCCAGTGAATGAGTCCAATTTCCTCTGTTTCTTTTCCTCCCAGTAAAGCTCCCCTTTGCCCCTACAAAGAAAAATAAAACCCACTCTAAGCCATAATAAAACAATGAGATTCAAATTTCTTAAAAAGGCATTCAACAGACAAAAAGTTGAGTAGAAAACAGATCAAAGTGTCATTATCTGGTGAATTATGGTGACACAGTTAAGTCGTTTAAATAATTCAGAGAAATAATAAGAGGCCGTTATTATCGGTTTGCCTAAATTCCCTGAATGTTTACACTAACTTCAAATCTCCTTTTGACTACAAAGTTCCAGATACGGTAGAATGAGGTGGCACTGATAAGTTTATAGTTAAAGAGCAGTTATAAGAAAACAATTTTCAAATTAAGATTTTAACTTTTTTGTAAAGATAAAAGTAAACAATCTTATCCGGGACACAAAGAGTATATATTCCCTGCTTTTTTTTTTTTTTTCCCAAGATACTTCTTCTGGTATTAATAACATATGTAAGGATTTGGAGTTTCTTTGGCTATTGGGCAACAGTAACTGAAATGATGTATAGACAAACGCCTTATGATTATTATTTTTTCAAGAAATGCCAATGAAAACTAAGTGCAATTATGTTAGTGTCACAACAAGAATCCTTATCCAACTTTAATGTCTTCATATAATAATAAAAAGCACAAAACAAAAAGCACACTTTAAAAAGAACCAATAAAGAGGAAAGGGAACAAAGACCTTCAGTTTATTTTATATATATATAAATATATATGATATATATACATGATATATAAATATATGATATATATAATATATACATGATATATATGATATATAAAAATATATGATATATATGATATATAAAAATATATATCATATATACATGATATATATCATGTTTATGTATCATATATGATATATGATATATATTTATATATATATGATGCCCTGAATACATTAATTGCTTTGTTAATTTTTTTGTTTAGCTGTTATGAAATGAACATTTCATTGGTACTGTGTATTTTGTACTGAAATCCAACATAAGGCTTGATAAGAAATAAGTAGTATTGACAGAATGAACAACAGTTTCCAATACCCTTGAGCACAACTGCACACCATTTTCAGATACAAGTTAAGCAGATCTGAAACTCCTTGTTTTGATGCGATGTGAGTGTCTCTTTACAGGAGGCACAACACATCATTTCTCCTTTCATTTCTCACCCCATTAACTCCCTTGACAAAAGATGTATGCAGATCCTGGGAGGATTCAGTGTTTTCTCTGAATGTTTCAGATATGTTGAGCTGAAAGAGTGGGAGTGTCATATCAATTTTATTTAGATAAAAAGTATTTTTCAAAAATAATATTTTTCTTAGGTGTCTACAGACTCCTTATATAAAATTTTACAGAGTGTATAGTCCCAATGCTATTTTCAACTCTGAAACTAAAGATGCATAGTCAGAAGATAACTTTGAAAATGATGTGATTTGTTATATTCAAATGAGACAATTTGAAAATTGATTGTAATTAAATTTGTACTCAACCTTATCATCCACATTAATTCAGAAATATTGGAATGGTTAGATAGAAAGAGCACTTATTTTATATCCATTATATGGACTTGCTCTTTTTTATATGCAGTAGATAATATGGAATATAAATTACTTCTGTAAAATGGAAAATATTGACAGTATCATACCAGAGAAGAGGTAATGCTACCTGAAAACCCCAACACATTCATTTGCATTTATTGATATGAACAGTGTTGCAGTATTCTTTTACTGCCAGCCCCTCCTTTTTTTTCCTCATAGTGATTTCATTTATGTATTTTTTAAATGTCTACAAGACTGCCTGATTATAAAACAATGAAATTACTATACTAATTCCCTTAAAAATACAATAAACACTCTTAGCAACTTCCCCTTTAATTACAGAAGATGGTCTGTGATATTTCACAATTATTATTTCTATGACTTCTGAAATCTCTTCTCTTGAAAACTGCATTAACCTATATTATAGTTCATTGAAGTAAAGGAATAACAACTTTGTAAGTGAAGCCTGCATTATGTTTTAGCCCTTCCAAGCTAAGTGACCTTCAGAGTTAGTGGCCACATGATATGTAGCATGTTCCTGCCATACATCAAGTATTTGATTTATATTTAATATCTCCGTATCAATAAACACCTACAAGCTAAAAAATTGCCATGATCAAAAGAGAAATATGGATCTACCTCCTTTCTTCTAAAGTCTGTTTATTAAAAGTCTTCTCCATCTTAAAAAAGGACGTCCCACTTTATCCAGTTGCTGAAGCCAAAAATATGACATTTTTATTTATTCATCTTTTATCATTCATATTGATTTATTTTAGCATACTTTCCAACCCCAAATTTAATATCATAGTCTCACTGTGGTCAGTGTTTCCCTCTTTCTTAGTACTACGATAATCTTGCACTTGGACTACTACAATAATTTTTTAATTTGTCATCTTACCTAAATCCTTTCCCCTTATTGCCCAGCAGAACAAATAATTCTTTAATATTTTAAAACATACATTAAAGGTTGTATTTGCTCTGCCTCAAATTATCTAATGGTCTTTATTCTACTACAAATAAAATCCAATCCGGCCCTGGCTAAGAAAGCCCGTTTTACCAATCTTGGAACCTAAAGATCTGCTTACCACAGGTAGAATTCCCTGCCAAAATTCTCCTGTCTCCAGGTTTCTAGAATCACCTAACAAGCTCCTTTTTTTTTTTTTTTTTTTTTTTTTTTCTGAGGACCTTTCTTCAGAACTAGATTATCTTATTCAGACTGGAATGCTCTTTGACTAAGCTTAACATGCCTTTTTCGTTTTGGTCTTTTAGATCTCAGATCCAAGTCACATTCTCAAAGCATTTAACTCTCATTCTCCCTTAAAGTAACTACCTAGTAATTCTCTGTTACATTGCTCTATTTTCATTCTATGCATTGCATTTATTACTATATTATGTTTCTTGTGAAATATCCACTTGTGCTTCATGAGAACAGGGACATGATCATGTTCACTCTTTCATTCCCAGTGTTTAGAACAGGGCTTGGTGTATGGTAGATGTCTAATATATATGGAGTAAGGGATCGAATGAATCATAAATTATTTAATAAAATTTAAATTTTAATTTCTATCTAATTAAAACAAGCACATTAAATTTATTTTGAATCAATAAATGTCTGTACAGTTATTTAAAACAAGTCTTTAATATTACTATGACCAACCAAGATTCATCCCAGGGATGCGAGGATGGTTCTCTATATGCAAATCAATACACATGATCCAGCACCTCAATAGAATCAAGAACAAAAACCATAAAATCATTTCAATAGATGCAGAGAAAGCATTTAGTAAACTTCCACATCAATAAAAGCCCTCAACAAATTAGGTATAGAAGGAATGTACCTCAACATAATAAAGGCCACATATGACAAAACCATAGTTACCATCATACTGGGTGAGGAAAAGTTGAAAATTTTTCTCTAAGATCTGGAATGAGACAAGGATGCCCACTTTCAACATTTCCATTCAACATTGTACTGGAAGTCCTAGCCAGAGTAATTAGGCAAGAGGATGAAATAAAGAAGTTCTAAATTGGAAATGAGAAAGTCAAATTGTCCCTGTTGGCAGATGGCATGATCTTGTATATATAAAACCCTAAAGACTCCACCAATGAAGTAGTGTAGACTCCACTAATAGAAATGATATGACTTTGGTCAACTTGCAGGACAAAACATCAACATATAAAAATCAATAGCATTTTTGTATATCACCAGTCAACTATCTGAACAAGTAATCAAGAAAACAATCTCACTTATAATATCTACACAAAAATTTACCTAAGAATGCATTTAACCAAGGAGGTGAAATATCACTACAATGCAAATGATAAAACATTGAAAAAATAAATTGAAGAGAACACAAATAAATGGAAATATATTCCACGTTTATAAACTGGAAGAATTAACATTGTTAAAATATCCAAACTATCCAAAGTGATAAAGAGGTTCAACACAATCCCTATTAAAATGTCAATTGTTCACAAACAGAAAAATGTCCAAAAATTTCTATGGAACCACAAAATATCACAAGGAACCAAAACAACCTTGAGAACAAAAGAGCAAAGCTGGAGGCATTTCACTACCTGACTTCAAAATATATTACAAAGCTATAGTAGTCAAAACAGCATAATCCTGGCATAAAAACAGACACATAGACCAATGTAACAGAATAAAGAACTCAGAAATATATTTACACATTTACAGCCAAATGATTTTTGAAAAAGTTTCCAGGAACATACTATGGGGAAACAACAGTCTCTTCAATAAATGGTTCTGAGAAAAATTTTTAGCCATATGCAGAAGAATGAAATTAGATCTCTGTTTCTCACCATATACAAAATTTAACTCAAAATTGATTACATATTTAAATTTAAGATCCAAAACTGTGAAACTGCTAGAATAAAACATGGGAGAAATACTTTATAGCATGGGACTGGGTAAGGGTTTTTTCAGATAGGAACTCAAAAACACCAGCAACTGAAGCAAAAATAGGCAAATGGGATTACATCAAACTAAAAAGCTTCTGCACAACAGAGGAAACAATCAACAGAGCAAAGATACAACCTATAGAATGGGAGAAAAATATTTGCAAACTACACAACTGACAAGAAGTTAACCTAGAGAATATACGTAGGAAACTCAAACAACCTAATAGCAAAAAAAAAAAAAAAAAAAAAAAAAAAAAAAAAGTTAAAAGTGGACCAAAAACCTGAATATATAATTTTTAAAAGAAGGCATAAAAATAGCCAAAAGGTATATGAAAATATGTTCAACATCATTATTAATCAGGGAAATGCAATTCAAGGCCACAATGAAGTATCATCTCACTATAGTTAAAATGGCTATTATCAAAAAAAGAAAAAATACCAAATGCTGGCAAAGATGTGAAAAGGGGGATCTCTCATACACTGTTGATGGGAATGTAAATTAGTACAGTCACTATCACTATCAGTATGGAGGTTTCTTAAAAAACTAAAAATAAAATTACCATATGATCCCACAATTTCACTCCTGGGTATTTTTACAAAGGGAATGAGACCAGTATTTCAAAGAAATGTTTGTAGTTCTGTATTTATTTCAGCATTCTTCACAATAACCAAAAAATGAGATCAACCTAAATGTTCACCAGTGGATAAAGGTATAAAAGCATGTTATATGTATGTACAATGGAATGCTATTCAGCCATAAAATAGAATGAAATTCTATTGTTTGTGTCAACACAGATGAATCAAGAGGCCATTATATTAAGTGAAATAAGACAAGCACAGAAGGACAAATACCACATGATCTCATTTGTGAAATCTGTAAATGATGATCCCATAGAAGTAGAGCATTAAATAGTCGTTACCAGAGGCAGGGGTAGGGAGGTAGGCTTATGAGAGAGGTTGATTAATAGGTACAAAGTTACACTTTGCTAGGAGGAATAGGTCCTGGTGTTCTGTTGCACAGTAGGGTGGCTATAGTGAAAAATAATGTATTGCATATTTCAAAATAGCAAGAAGAGAGGATTTTGAGTGCTCTCACTGCAAAGAATTGATAAATATCTGAGGTGATAGATATGCTAATTATTCTGATTTGATCATTATACAATGTATACATGTATGAAAACATCATATTGTACCCCATAAATATGTACATTTTTATGCATCAATTAAAAACAAAATAAAACTCTTAAAAATAAAAATTTATTACACCCATTCTAGAATATCTATGATAAATTAGGTATGGCAACAACAGAGAAGATAATGCTAAATCTCCTGTACATGACCTCTTTGAAAGAAGGTACAATATTTGGTGTTTATCAGGTAGTTATATACACACTAAACATTTTTGTATATGAGAAGTGAAAACAGCAACATAGCATATAGTCATCTACAACTGGGGCTGCATATCTATAAAAAGAAAAATATATACAATGAATTTTCCAGAAATAGTTCATTAGTACTGCTGTTGTTGCTCTCCTGTCTCTAATAAAACACTCTTGTGTCTCCTCGTATTGTATAAGCCAGGTTAATCTAGGTCAAGCTTTGGTAACAAACATCACCAAATGCTTAGTGGCTTATAAATGCACAGGCTTATTTCTCACTTGTTCCCTCGCATGCCTGCTGAGGACTGTACTCAAAATCTTTTTGTACTGGGACCAAGACTGATTAAACAGAGACAATTTCCACCATTGCAGTTTTTGTGACAGAGTGTAAAGGGAGCTCCAACAGTGCTAATATTGACAATAAAATGCTTTGGGCCCAAAATGGCATGTTTTACTTCTGGTTTCAGCTCAGTGACCAAAACTAGTCACAGAGTCACTCAAAAAACAAGGGTCAGGAATTACAGTATTACCATGTGACTGGAAAGCTAAGATTCAAATTATTTATTGAAAAGAACTTACTACTATACCAGATTCTGAAATATGTATAAATATACATACTTACTGATGGATACTAAATTCCCTGTCTTTTCTTCCTTTATTATTCGCAGCTTAATTCTATATACTTTAGATATTTAAAGTGGCTATTCTAAAAATTGTACTTGGGATGTGTACAAATCATGAATTAAACTTTTAATTTATATAATGTTTCCATATATTTTACATTTTAAATCTAAATATAGATATAAATATATTTCAACTCTAAATTACACTTAACTTGAGCAACTTTTTCAACTTTCAGATTATAGTTTTTCAAATCTCATTTTCCTGACATATTTTTCTTTGTAATTTTGTACCAAAATTATTACTGAGTAATCTATTATTTTAATATTTATATGATGTATTTGAAATTATTGCTATTACAGTTTTCATTAATCCATAAAAATTTGGTATTTTCTATTATGTTGTTAACCAAAACATGGAAGACATTTATTATTTTGAATATGAGATATAATAATATAAGTAAAAAATGGAGCAATGCCACCTTTTAGAAAACCTTAAATGCATATTCAATGTAAAGAAAATATGGTTATTAGCATAAAATTTATTCTTTCAATTTTCCTTCTCTCTCATTAAACTTACTATCCATGGGGAAGGGGGAGATTTGAATTTGCCTTTATTTTGTCATTAGAAATCAAAAAGCTTCATTAGCTTTCTAGTTCAATTTGCATTTTAAAATGAAACATAATTTTTACATTAAACTAACAATTAGTCTTTCCTATATCATAGAAAGATAACACTTAAATTTTACTGAATGTAAGACTAGTCTGTGATTATTTTAAAAGTGTCACTTAAAATATTGCAATACTTACAAGATCCCTACACAAAGAGAAGAAACCGTCTGTGGGAAAACCCTTACTTGGTATGTTTGTTTGCTCAGGCTGCTGTATCAAGACACCATAAACTGGGTGGCTTAAATAACAGATTTTTTTTTTTTTTTTTTGAGATGGAGTCTCATTCTGTCGCCCAGGCTGGAGTGCAGCGGTACGATCTCAGCTCACTGCAACCTCCACCTCCCAGGTTCAAATGATTCTCATGCCTCAGTCTCCTGAGTAGTTGGATTACAGGTATGTGCTACCACATCCAGCTAATTTTCTTGTATTTTTAGTAGGTTCGGGGTTTCACCATGTTGGCCAGGCTAATCTCGAACCCTGACCTTAAATGATCCGCCTGCCTCAGCCTCCCAAAGTGCTTGGATTACAGGCCTGAGTCACTGTGCCCAGCCTCTCTCCTTTTCCTATTAAGGGCTCTCATTCCTCAAATGGGTCCCAACCTGGGATCTAATGTAAGCCTAATCACCTTTCAAAAACTCCACCTCCAAATACCATTATTCTGGGGACTATGGCTTCAACATATGAATCTGGCAGGAACACAAACATTCAGTTGATAACAACATGGAAAGATGCTTAGCAGGTTCAAAGAGCTTATTAGAAGCCATGTTAAGGAATGAAGAAATAGAAGAAAATGATACCTCAGAGGTAAATAGAGTGAGGATATGGAAACTTTTGTAGATTTTGTTTAAAATATAACGAGAAGTTTGGAAATATAAATAATATTCTGATGTATGTTTTTAAAAGCCTATGTTGGCTGTGAATGAAACATTATTGGCAGAGGGCAAAATTAGAAACAGTAAGTTCAATGATGTCATCATTGCTGTTGTCTCAGTTGAAATTTCATGGAGGCTTTTACTAACATGGTACTAGCTAAAGTGGTGGGAAAAAATTTATTAACATTTACTGTGTTTCATAAGAATAAAACTTCTGAATAACTGGAGAAATCAATAGATAAGTTTTGAATGATAGGCTTTAGATATTTGTAAACAAGTGATGTTTAAAAATGAGGTCCTTGGATCGTCAGCATTACCTGGGAAGGAAAGATGTTAGAAATGAATATTCTCAGACCCCACACCAGAACTAATGAATCCGAAGTTCTGAGGGGTGAAGTAAGCAATTTGATTTTAAACAAACACTCTAGGTGATTTTGACAAAAGCTCATTTGAGAACCGTGATGTAAACCATACACATGAAAATGTCAATTACAGAAATCCATCAATATGGGTTTATGGATTTCAGAGCAGAAGTTTGAGACAGAGATATAAATCTGGAAGTGATCAGCACATAGACAGCACTTAAAACTATAGGAATGGTTGAAATCACATACACTAAGTAGGACTAGAGAGAAATGCCACAACTGAGGCCAACATTTCATTTTCGGTAGTATGTAAACAACATTTTAAAAGGAGCATCTATAGAGACAGGAAGAAAGCTAGGGATGTGAGATACCATGGACACCAAGTGAAGAAAGAGATTTTTAAAAGAGTAAAAGATAAGCAATGTCCAATGAAGCTAAGAAATTCAGCACACCTTAAACAGTGGTGGGTTGATTGATGTTCAACATCTGGCTCTCTGAGGAAAAGCAAAATCAGATTAGTAAAGTTTTTCCATTTCTGTGCTGCTAAATACTCCCGGCATGCTTAATTTCAAGCCAGTGAATAGTGGGCAAATTTAGCAAGAGACACAAAATAGCACGCCATTATGTATTTCTGTCATGTAGAATATATATATATATATATATATCTCAACCTCAAAAAGACAGGTAAGAGCAAAATGTAATGAAATAATAAGAGGAAAATGAGTTTTGAGTATTCATTACTATGTTTTTTATAAACGTTTTGTATATGTATGTGTGTGTGTATATGTAATCAACTCTTAATAAAGTCTGTGTTTAACAATAACCTTGCAGAATTTCTGGGAATTAAATAATCAGCTCTCATGTGTCATTATGTATTGACTCCTGTACACTATTGCTAACAAATCTAAGATTTCAAATGTTTTTCCAGGTCCTGGGAACTTCACATATTGATATTCTTAGTATATTAAACACATACTTAACAGTTTTATATATTCTACTACATTTAAGCTGTCCAAGAAAGGAAATTATGATGTATGATGTGATCTATATCTTAAACAGCACAGAACAAAAGATTTAACAGGTTCCCAATCAAACTATTGATTTGTAAGTACATCCATGACCTATTCTTCTAACCCTAAAAGTCTTTGAATGGAACAAAAAATTATGTAGGCTTGGAAATGTGTGAAGGATAAATCATATTAGAATGATATTCATGATATAAATAAATTAGCTCATGCAAATTTCAGTTTTGACATGATTTATGCAAAATTTGACACATTTTTCTCTAGCGTAAGATATGTGTCACCTAGAAGTACAGGATCTCTGCATAGCTGACTTTTGCTGGACTTAACAGGGTACAAAGATGGGTGTGGAGCTCACAACAAAAGATCAAAAGATGCACAGCGGTTTTGAGTGTGCTTGGACTCCATCCAATTCTGGCTGAATCTGAACTGAATTATTCATGGTTTTTTTTTTTCTTAATGCAGTAAAAGTGATTTTTTTTCTTAAAAAAAGGAAAATCACAGTTAATTTATCTCCTGAAAATACTGAGTTTTTTTCCTGACATGAAAGCAATCAAGCATTCAGAGAGTCCAGACACTGATCTTTATTCTGAAACATGAGTCTGAGTGGAATTCAGATACAGCTGAGCCATTTTTCTTTGCCAAACAAGAGCCCCAATAGTTGCCAGGGGAAACATTCTAAAGGTTTCATGACTGTTTTAGATTCTTAGGGCTGCTGTGACAAAATACTACAAACTGAGTGGATTACAAGAGAACTGTATTGCCTCGCAATTCTGGAAGGTAGAAGTCTGAAATCAAGGTGTCAGGAGGGTCATGCTCCTTCTGAAGTTGGTCAGAGGGAATCCTTCATTGCCTCTTCTTCTATTTCTTCTTCTTTCTTTTTGAGATGGAGTCTCTCTCTGTCACCCGGGCTGGAGTGCAGTGGTACAATCTCGATTCATTGCAGCCTCCACCTCCAGAGTTCCAGCAATTCTCCTGCCTCAGCCTCCTAGGTAGCTGGGATTACAGGCACCTGCTAACATGCCCAGATAATTTTTGTATTTTTATTAGAGCTGGGGTTTCACCATATTGACCAGGCTTGTCTCGAACCGCTGACCTTAAATCATCCACCTGCCTTGTCCTCCCAAAGTGCTAGGATCACAGGCGTAAGCCACCACGCCAGGTCCCTTGATTCTTCTTAGTGTCTGGTGGTTTGCCTGCAATTCTTGCTGCTCCTTGGTTGGTAGATGCATCACTCCAATTTCTGTCTCTGTTGTCACATGACCACCTTATTTTTGTGTATCTCTGTCATCTCCTCTTCCTAGGAAGATACTAGTAATATTGAATTAGATCCCACCCTAAAAAAAACTCATCTTAACTTGATTCCAGCTGCAAACACCCTATTTCCAAATAAGGCCACATTCATAGGTACCAGGGCTTCAGATTTCAACATTTCTTTTTTGGAGATACAGTTCAACCCAGAAACCAGAACCTACCAAGTACAACACATTCTGGCTCTAGAGAAAGAACAAATAGTTATTTGAATGTACCATACATTTTAGCTCAAAGGCCAAAAAATGAGGATTTAATTACAATGCAATTATTATTACATTATTTGATAGGTCTGAGCCTTGAAAAGAGTGACATCACAAAATTGATATGCTTTTCAAATTTAATATTTAGCCTATCTTTTTAGATATTTTAATGTTGCATGTTAGTTTACTATATTTCAATAACACTTGAACTCAAATTACAATCACTAGAGGTATATTAAATATGAGACTCAAAAGAGTCTCTTTCAGTTGTTTCTTTTACTCTATTTCATCTACAGTTCATCAAGATTTGTGTCCATTTCAACTAAAAAAAACTAAATGGCAAAAAACAGTACTTCCCCCCGCCCCGATTAAAACCTGCTCTTTTTCACACATCTTGAATAAGTATATCCATTTAATAGCACTATAAAAATGTTGGTGTGGCTGTAACGAGATCATTAACTTTATTGCTATAATCACGGTACAAGGTTAAACTGTACCCTCAGCAACAAAATTAGTGTCCAACTGTTCCAGGTGTCTCTCAAAGAATTTTCTCAACATAACATGTATTCTGTTGGAATTGAAAAATTAATTACGTACCACGCATGTTTCAGTTTTTCATCTTAAAAACACATGCAAGTCCCAACTTGTATTTGTTTGCTTTTCTGGATTTCAATATTAAAATGTATATTATAAACATTTAAACGAATATAATTATCACTCCTGCATATTTTATTCTTATTTTAATACCAAAATTAAGATTGCAGTTACTATGTACCATAAATTTTACACAATCAATAAAAATTAATGTATTGCAACATTAAAATTTTTGTTTAGCTATCTTAATCAAATATAAACAAAAAATGCAATAATATATCATCCAAGCAAATTTACTGTGTGAGACAAGAGTATGTAAAAGAAATGTAAAGATTAGGAGCTGTTAGTGAAGTTGGTTCATATTTTTTTAAGGAGTGAATAAAACCCATGTGACTGTGATAATTATAGAAACACAATTACTTTGCCATAGCAGTATATATAGAGAAAACCATAAACCATAAACCATAGAGCACAATACAAATAATAAGAAAATAATTGAAAGTAATGAATTTTATAAAATGAAATCGGCTGGGTGCAGTGGCTCATGCTTGTAATCCCAGCACTTCAGGAGTCTGAGGTGGGTGGATAATAAGGTCAGGAGATCAAGACCATCCTGGTTAATATGGTGAAACTCCATCTCTACTAAAAATACAAAAAATTAGCTGGGCGTGGTGGCAGTCGCCTGTAATCCCAGCTGCTTGGGAGGCTGAGGCAGGAGAATTGCTTGAACCCAGGAGGTGTGGAGGTTGCAGTGAGCCAAGATCACGCCACTATACTCCAATCTGGGTGACAGAGCTAGGCTTCATCTCAAAAATAAATAAATAAATAAGAAATCACTATCCAATTCATAAAATGAGCCAAATAATTATAAATTAATTAAATGAATGGCTGCCCAAATAAGTAAGTGAAAAATTAGAGAAAGCAAGTTCGGGTAATAGGCAAAACTAGAAAGTACAAGCAGCTAGAAATATTAAATTTAAAATACCAAAAGAATGACATTAAAAAATGTAAAGATTCTTTCTTGGTTTTGTTTTACTTTTACCTGTAATATAATTTATTTTTTTCAGGTAAACAATACAATTTTATTAAGTATGGTCATTATGCTGTACATTAATGTCCCAGACTTGTTCGTCTTACAAATACCTGTTTATATCCTGTGACAAATATCTCATTTCCCACACTTCTCAGGCGTTGGCAACCACTGTTTGACTCTACTCTTCTGAATAATTAAGCAGAAAAGTAAATAAAAGGCGTATTTCTGTTTTCTTGGAAAGGCAAATACAGATAAAAATTGTGGTGTAATATTATTTTCAGTCTTGTTAATTCAAACTTTGGAAGTGTGGCTCAAAAATTACTCATCATTTAATAACTGCAAATAAAAACAAAGGTGGAATGTAACCTTTTCACTTATAGCAGAGATGTTTAAGAAGTTCCATAATGTCCAGTAATATCAAGATTCTGGGAAATGCAAATGTTAATAATCTTTTGGTCATTGTTTCAATAAATTATGCAACTTTTCTAGAGAACAGTTGATGATATCTAGCAATTTTTTTTTTTTTTTTTTTTTTTTTTGAGACGATGTCTTGCTCTTGTCCCACAGGCTGGAGCGCAATGGCGCAATCTCGGCTCACTGCAACCTCTGCCTCCCAGGTTCAAGTGATGCTCCTGCCTCGGCCACCCCAGGTAGCTGGGATTACAGGCGCCTGCCACCATACCCAGGTGATCCACCCGCCTCGGCCTCCCAAAGTGCTGGGATTAGAGACTTAAATGTTAGACCTAATACCATAAAAACCCTAGAGGAAAACCTAGGTAGTACCATTCAGGATATAGGCATGGGCAAAGACTTCATGTCTAAAACACCAAAAGCAACAGCAACAGAAGCCAAAATTGACAAATGGGATCTAATTAAACTAAAGAGCTTCTGCACAGCAAAAGAAACTACCATTACAGTGAACAGGCAGCCTACAGAATGGGAGAAAATTTTTGCAATCTACTCATCTGACAAAGGGCTAATATCCAGAACCTACAAAGAACTCAAACAAATTTACAAGAAAAAAACAAACAACCCCATCAAAAAGTGGGCAAAGGATATGAACAGACACTTCTCAAAAGAAGACATTCATATAGCCAACAGACACATGAAAAAATGCTCATCATCACTGGCCATCAGAGAAATGCAAATCAAAACCACAATGAGATACCATCTCACACCAGTTAGAATGGCAATCATTCAAAAGTCAGGAAACAACAGGTGCTGGAGAGGATGTGGAGAAATAGGAACACTTTTACACTGTTGGTGGGAATGTAAACTAGTTCAACCATTATGGAAAACAGTATGGCGATTCCTCAAGGATCTAGAACTAGATGTACCATATGACCCAGCCATCCCATTACTGGGTATATACCCAAAGGATTATAAATCATGCTGCTATAAAGACACATGCACAAGTATGTTTATTGCGGCACTATTCACAATAGCAAAGACTTGGAATCAACCCAAATGTCCATCAGTGACAGACTGGATTAAGAAAATGTGGCACATATACACCATGGAATACTATGCAGCCATAAAAAAGGATGAGTTTGTGTCCTTTGTAGGGACATGGATGCAGCTGGAAACCATCATTCTCAGCAAACTATCACAAGAACTGAAAACCAAACACCGCATGTTCTCACTCATAGGTGGGAACTGAACAATGAGATCACTTGGACTTGGGAAGGGGAACATCACACACCGGGGCCTATCATGGGGAGGGGGGAGGGGGGAGGGATTGCATTGGGAGTTATACCTGATGTAAATGACGAGTTGATGGGTGCTGACGAGTTGATGGGTGCGGCACAGCAACATGGCACAAGTATACATATGTAACAAACCTGCACATTATGCACAGGTACCCTAGAACTTAAAGTATAATAATAATAATAATAATAATAATAAAGAATTTCTTAGAGATCTTACAAGGACACTCCTCAGCAATAAGTCTGACAAATAATATATCAAGAACACTAAAAACATACAGTTTAGTTAAAGGCAAAAATCAGAAACCCCTTGCCAGAAACAAGGAGGGAATTAAAGTCATATATACGATAGAAATGAGAGGGTCAGGAGAAAGTAGTTAAAACCAGGGGTAGTTACACATAATCAGAGCCTGTTGAACATGCCTGTGAAATGCTGGGATATAAGGCTAGACCCGACCATTTGGAGGGTGATTGGACATGCGCTTCCTGCAGCAAAGCCTGAGTTAAGAGGAGACTTTCCATTTTTGAAACAGCAACTAAAAAACTACCGTTTGACCCAGGGAGTTGAGTCAAACTAACTACCTGGGTGGCATCATGGCAGGCTGTCTACTGTGGTCCCTAGGTGGAAAAATAGTCACTGAAGAAAAATCAGATGCCACCCATGCCTGTGAAGACCTGGGTCTCTGGAGAGAGTAAAATGAAAATTGAAGTAGAACCAATATAATTCCTTGAGCCCTGGCAGAATTAAAAACAAAATCTGCCCATGGGAATGTTTATAAACTTGTGGTACCTGCAAAATTTTCAGAGAAGCCAGCACACCCTGAAATTAAATAAACCTCATGGGAATGTTTATAAACTTGTGGTACCTGCAAAATTTTCAGAGAAGCCAGCACACCCTGAAATTAAATAAACCTCTAGTGAAAGTCAGAAAAAAGTACGTGAAAAAAACTTACCAACAATAAGCTGTGTACTAAAGCAGAAAGGAACTCAACTCATTGCATATAAACACTGTTAATTTAGTTAATTAGACAATTAGCAAGGAGTTTTAAAAATCATGACTAAAATCCATGATGGAAAATTTGTTTCACTGAAGATGCCAAGAGAACAATATATCATTAAATGAAAAAACAATATTAAGGAGAAAACACCTATGGTTCCAGTAAATGAACAGGCAAAGACCAGAAATGAATAAATTACAAAAAGTTAAACTGCTATAGGAACATATAATCAAGAAAAGTACCCAAACTAAAAGAGACAAATGATACATGAGATAAAATAATGAGTAATTTTTTCCACAAATCTAATTAGCAAAATATATTAACCAACACTGTCAACAATTAGCTGTAAAGGAATACTCTCACAATTACATTTGTGTGTGTGTGTAAAATGCTACAATGCTTCTGAATAGGATTTTGACAATGTTCATATGAAACAATCAATGATTTATTTCTTAATTCATTTTCTAAAAGCCTACTCAATGAAATGTGAATGCTAAGTGAAGTATCCTGTAAATTTAAATATATTCATAGTTTTACCATGTATAAAAATGTTTTATAATATGAGAACAAGACATATAAACAAAATTACATATATTTAGTGGATTATTGCCTGGATTCTAAAAAACTCTGTATACAGAAAACATAGTACTAGACACATAATAATGTCTAGTACTAGCCAAATTTCTCATGAATAATTGTTCACTTGTTGAATAAATGAACAAATGAAAGAGTATTTAAGTCTATCAAATTAAATGAAGTATAAAGTTAGGGTGTGGAATGTAGGAAGTTTATAATCCCCTCTCATCTAAAGTAAAAATAAGAATAAAGTTTTTAAACTGAAGTCTTTGAATTATAAATCTATTAATTAAATTATTCACTAATTTATGAAGCTAATTTACTAAATGCAGAAAATGTTATTTATCCCCTTTATTGTTAAATGATTTCAAAGTAGATATTATTTTATAATAGTCAAAAGGGCAGATAATTTTTTAAAACCCTATTCAGAATGCTTACCCTTTAGAAAAGTAATCATATTTACTAATATCCCCTACATATTAGATTCTTCTTTTAGGCTATAACTTTCTTCAATGGTTATGTTATAAAATTCCATACCATTCGATATGGTTTGGTTGTATTCCCACCCAAATCTCATCTTGAATTGTAACTCCCACAGTTCCCACATGTCGTGGGAGGAACCCCACAGGAGGTGATTCAATCATGGGGGCGGGTCTTTCCTGTGTTATTCTTGTGATAGCATATGAGTCTCACAGGATCTGATGGTTTTTCAAAGAGGAATTCCCCTGTACAAGCTCTGTCTTCTCTTAGCCTGCTGCCATCCATGTAAGAGGCGACTGGCTCCTCCTTGCCTTCCGTGATCATTGTGAGGCTTTCCCAGCCACATGGAACTGTAAATCCATTAAACCCTTTTTCCTATATAAATTGCCCAGTCTCAGGTATGCCTTTATCAGCAGTGTGAAAATGGACTAATAAGTCATTGAAGTACAAATATTATCCTGCAATATCTTTATTGTCATTTTCATGTCCTTTCTTTCGTTCTTTCCTCAATTCTTCCTCACCTTTTGCCAGCTGTTGTCATTACAGAAAAACTCTTCCTGTTTAAGCTGCTCCCCCTTCACATTAATGAAATTCATTTTGACAAGACCAGTATTGCCTTTAATGGGATCTGATTCTTCTTCTGTTAAATGTTAGAATTCCCTATAGTTCTGCTGTTATCCATTTTCATCCTATCACTACAAACTCTTTTCCTCAAAGTTTCCCCATTTCTCTGATAATACAAGAACTTTGTGTGACTAATCCCCACATCCTGGAGTGAGGAAAACCACTTTCTTTCTAAAATTTAGTGCAGATTTAAAAAGCTGATTTGGGCCAGGCATGGTGGCTCACACCTGTAATCTCAGCACTTTGGGAAGCCCATGGAGGCAGATCACTTGAGGTCAGAAGTTCGACATCAGCCTGGTTAACATGGTGAAACCCCGTCTCTACTAAAAATACAAAAATTAGGCGGGTGTGGTGATGGGAGTCTGTAATCCCAGCTACTTCGGTGGCTGAGGCAGAGAATGGCTTAACCCGGGAGGCAGAGGCTGCAGTGAGCCAAGATTGCACCAGGCACTCTAGCATAGGTGAAAGAGTGAGATGGTGTTAAAAAGAAAGGAGAGAGAGAGAGAGAGAGAGAAGAAGGAAGGAGGGAGAAGGGAGGGAGGGAAGGAAAGAAGGAAGGAAGGGAGGGAGAGAGGGAGGGAGGGAAAGAGAGAAAGAGAAATCTGATTTGAAAAATGTCTCTCTAGTTCTAATATTTTGTAATCTCTTGTTTCTCTAAATTTAATGCTGACTTCTATCCAGGCCTCCTTTTATATATCCAGTCTAATTGTTGGAAGTTCATATATTATTTGAATTCTTTGGAAAACCAGTGCCTCTAATGCAACACGTATCTATGCTGTCTCTCAAATTTATAACTCCAGCCCTGATCTAAGCTCTGGACCAAATTCTCAAAAGTGTACTTTTGTGTTTCCAATTTAGATGACTCATAAAGATCCTAATCAAACATGTCACAGCATGGCTTATGCCTGTAATCCCAGTACTTTGTGAGGGCGAATAGGGGAGGATCCCTTGAGGGCAGGAGTTAGAAACCAGCCTGGGTAACATAGGGAGAATCCATCTCTACAAAAAGTTAAAAATTAGCTGGGCATGGTGGTACACACCTGTACTCCTAGCTACTTGGGAGGCTAAGGTAGGAGGATTGTTTGAGCCCAGGAGATCAAGGATGCAGTGAGCCATGATCATGCCACTGCACTCTAGCTTGGGCAACAGAGTGAAACCCTGTCTCAAAAACAAACAAACAAAAAACATGTAACAACAGAACAGAACACTTGATGTATCTCTGCTATAACTAAATCCTTTACCGTTGTCAAGTCTCAGTAAATGGCATGATCATGCACTCAGTGTGTCAGGTAAAAAGTCTGCAGATCGGCCGGGCGCGGTGGCTCAAGCCTGTAATCCCAGCACTTTGGGAGGCCGAGACGGGCGGATCACGAGGTCAGGAGATCGAGACCATCCTGGCTAACACAGTGAAACCCCATCTCTACTAAAAATACAAAAAAAATTAGCCGGGCGAGGTGGCGGCGCCTGTAGTCCCAGCTACTCGGGAGGCTGAGGCAGGAGAATGGCGTAAACCCGGGAGGCGGAGCTTGCAGTGAGCCGAGATCGCGCCACTGCACTCTAGCCTGGGCGACAGAGCGAGACTCCGCCTCAAAAAAATTTAAAAAAAAAAAAAAAAAAACAAGAAGCACTTCTGCAATTTGTAGCAAAATTATGATGCAATTATCTAGCCGGGCGCGGTGGCTCACGCCTGTAATCCCAGCACTTTGGGAGGCCGAGGCGGGCGGATCACAAGGTCAGGAGATCGAGACCACAGTGAAACCCCGTCTCTACTAAAAATACAAAAAATTAGCCGGGCGCGGTGGTGGGCGCCTGTAGTCCCAGCTACTCAGGAGGCTGAGGCAGGAGAATGGCGTGAACCCGGGAGGCGGAGCTTGCAGTGAGCCGAGATCGCGCCACAGCACTCCAGCCTGGGCGACAGCGCGAGACTCCGTCTCAAAAAAAAAAAAAAAAAAAAAAAAAAAAGTCTGCAGATCACAAGTGCATCCATTGCTCACCATGTCCATCACCGTCACCATAACTCAAACCACAATCACTCTTACCAGAACTGCAATAGCTCACTCTCTGCATCCATATTTGTCTACCAGACTTTATTCTTTCCATGAGGCAAAGCAGATTAATGTATTCTCTTACTCTACCCCAACACTTTCTCATCACCACCATCATAAGATTAGGGTTCCTTCCCATGGGTCACAGGATCTCACATAATCAGCCTCTTGCCTGCTCCTGGGGCATGGTTTTTATTCTTATCTTATCTAAATTCACTCTAAGTAAGTGGCCATCTTACTTTTTCTCGAACCTGCTGAGCTTTCTCTTGCTTTAGGGTCTGGAAACATTTCCATCTCCAGCCCTTGGCCAGATGTTGATAACCCTCCTTCCTGAGGGTTTAGAAGACCCTTCTAAATCCTGTGCTTTAGAAGACCCTGATGATAACAAATTAAAACAGAAAATGTTTCTTTTCTCCTTCTTCAGAATAACAGGAGTTGTTTTGTTTGTTTGTTTTTTGTTTGTTTCTTTAAGTTCTTAAAAGTTCAGTAACCCAATGGGGCACATACGTTTATGGGCCAGTGATCACCCCAAAGCTGAACTGGGATGTACAGACCAATGGATGTAAGTCTGAAAGAGTAAAAAACGTGAGTATGTGTGATTGGGTTTGGATTTGTGTAAGTGTATGTGACAGTGTATGGCTGAGTGCGATGAAAGTGTGTACGAGTATGTGAGACTCTGTGTTTGTGCAGGTGTGTGTGCTTATGCACACATGTGTGTAGGAGTGAGGGCAGAAAGGAGAAAACCACAGGCTCTGGAGTGATAAACCAGAAAAAAGAGGCGGCTGCGGTTTCCATTTGTTTACCCCAATTCCCTCAATTAAGTATGTAGCAAATCTTATTTTCTGACCTCTGCTAGGTTTTTGTCACTTTAGAGACACTTACAACTTTTTGCAAATTCTGAGTGGGAAAACCCCAGAAACCTTTTTTTTTTTTTTTTTTTTTTTTTTTTTTTTTTTTTTTTTTTAAGACAGAGTCTCATTCTGTCACCAGGCTGGAGTGCAATGGCACAATCTCAGCTCACTGCAATCTCTGCCTCCCGGGTTCAAGCGATTCTTCTGCGTCAGCCTCCTGAGTAGCTGGGACTACAGGCACACACGCCAAGGCCAGCTAATTTTTGTATTATTAGTAGAGATGGGGTTTCACCATGTTGGCAAGGATGGTCTAGATCTCTTGACCTCGTGATCTGCCCACCTCGGCCTCCCAAATTGCTGAGATTACAGGCTTGAGCCACCACACCCTGCCTGCTCCCTGGGAATCTTGACTGGATATCCCAGGCTCAGGAGAGTTCTGTGTTTGATCTTGATTCCCAAAGATCCAAGCAGTCCCTCAGCCTTATACTGGCATGAGATGAGAATAGAATTGGAACCTTGACAGCCCATGAGCATGAATTCTGTTAAAATTTTAACTGTTTAGTGAGATGACATGTTGCTCTCCATTTGTACTCTTATATCAGCTGCCTGGCATGTGAAAGGATGATCTGTCAAGAAACCCCCATCTGAAAGCAATTATTCTGGGCTATCATCTCCCATGGCTTATTCAAATCCACTTAATGTTACTTCCAATGGACTTCCATGATGAAATCCACTAAGAGTTCTCTTCCCACATCATGTCACTCTGTATCTGTATACATTGCATTACACTCATTTTTAGTCACCTCCACCTGACAATGTATTTTAATATTTTGTTAAAGAGTTCATTTTCCATCTCTTGCACTAGAATATGGGCTCCATGAGGGGAGGGACTTGGTCTTTCTTGTTTTCATCATTCATCAATGCTTAGAACAACGTCTGGCACATAGTAGTTGTTCAATAAATATTGGTTGAATAAAATAAAACAATGGATATAATGTCTAAGTGCATGTAATATCTAATATTATGTCTAAAGAACATCTAATGACTAAATATAACCAGTCTTTGTAACCAGTTTCACCCATCCCTGAAATCAATTTTATCAAAGATCACCAGAGTCACCTACCAAGTTATTGGGATCATGACGCTTTTTCCTCTGAAAATTTGCAGAAATTTTATTTTGTTTTATTTAGGTTTCTAAACAGAATCATCTAATCATCTGTAATGATTTGTAAGATTTGTAATGCTTTGATAGAAAAGTTCACCTTCCTTAGCCTGATGTTCTGGGCCTCCAAAATGTAGATCACAATTTTTCAATTTTAGCCTTAGTCTTCTGGATACTTGCAGTTAAAATGATTTTGCTTCATTGTGAATGAGGACTCAATACTCCCACCAGTGAATACTCTACTGTCAAGCAAACACAGGATCTCCCAGAGAGGAGTCTTTGGTTCTTTGAACAACTGGCAAATACATGCCAGCTTCACAGAACTAAAGTAATTGGTATCTAAATGGCTCTTCAGCGTATTCGACCTGTGTGATTTTGTCACCATACAACCATCCTTACACAAAGAGAACACTCAATACATATATAACTCTCCAACATGTCTTTACATTCCTCATTTTAAGGACATATAACTATTAATTGCATAATTGTGCATATCTTTCAAAATTATATATTTAATAGTGAGGCATCTCTATATATTCTTTATTGATAGACAAACTAAAATAATTAAATAACACAAAAATGCCTCATTTGGCAGGTAATTCACTCCCCAAATACAATATTTAGTTTTCGGAAAGCTCAGTAAGAATTCTCAATAGTTACAACTAATAAATGACAAACCAGTCCCCTTCTTAAGAAGAGCATTTATTTCACTTTCATAAAAACATTTTATACTAAGTAGTTCTCCATAGCTTTGTTTTACTTATCGATAGTGTTTTTAGTAATATGTGTACTGACTTTACCCTATAAAACATTTTCATCTTAATTATTATTAATTTTATGTAAAATTTATAATGAAATGTTTCATCCAATAAATAATTTATGTAAGTGGATACAGCTATTGTCATATGGACTCAACTACATCACTAGAAAAAGACATAAATGTGACTTTAGATAGATACAGATATACACACTCGCATATCCTCTCAAAAGTACTAAAGTATTTATAATGTCTAACATATTGGAAGTAATTAGAATAATCTCATGTAATACACTTTCTTCCTTTCACACAATTGAATATGTTTGACTGTTTACATTGCTTATTTATTTGCAGTAAATTACATATTCCCTAACTTGCTTGAGGATTAGGGTTACCTGAGGTACTTAATAAATGTTCTCATTATTTAGCCCCAATTCAGATCACCTTAATCAGAATATTTTGAGGGTGAGAGGCTGGAACCATTATCAAGTAGGCAGACCAAACCACTGCTCCTGCATAGCACGTGCCACCACAGAGCACCTCAAAATATACTCTCCACCAAATGAAGAGCAAACAAATATTTTTCAACTAAAATTTAAATGATTCGTGTGTATGTTTGCTAGGGCTGCCATAAAAAGTAGAATAAACTAAGTGACTTAAATTACAAATTTGTTGTATCACAATTCTGGAGGCTAGAAGTCCAAAAGCAAAGTGTTGGCAGGTTGGTTTCTTCTGAGGAATGTGAAGGATGTGTGTTCTGGGCCTCTCTCCTTCTCTTGTAGAAAGCTGTCTTCTCTCTGTATATTTTAAAATCACCTTCTATTTAAATCATACATCTATGTATGCATGTGTCCAAATACCCTCTTCTAATAAGTATACAAGCCATATTGCATTAAGGCTCACTCCAATTACTTTATTTTAATTTGACTGCTTTACTCAATAAAGACTTATTTCCAAATAAGGTGGCATTCTGAGGTACTGGGGCATTAGAACCTCAACAGATAAATTAGGGGAGATTTACTTCAACCTGTAACAGGTTCAATGGCAGTCATTTTCCAGTGTTATCTATGTTGACTTTTAGTGGTGTATATTCTCCAATAATATTTTTTCTCAACTTTCTTCCTTTACCATTATAAGGAAATCACGCATGTGCGGCAGCTGATGATGGGACCAAAGTCAATGTGTCCAAACGCTCTCCTTGTTAGGAAACACAAAAGTCCTTACTGTGCAATCTCATAGGAAAGTTTCTAATATATTCCTGCCAGAACTTCAGAGTTGGGGTAATTCCTCAAAGCCCTGCAATGTTTCTCCTTTCACATTTGACATAAGTAAGTCTGCATATCTTTTTTCTTCTTCTTCTTTTGGAGAAAAAATAAAAAACTCTTAAGACAAGAAAATGAAATCTGGCAGAGGTGAAAAGTCAAAGATGAGGAGCAGCCTTCTGGTGTGGAAACTTTTGTCTTGATGAATAATTGATGGACACCGAGAGCACAATTTGCTGCTTCTAAGCATGCAGCCCTGACACGGTATGGCATAGGAATCTCGAGTGTAAAAGGATTCTTACTTTATAAGCAAACATCCTGAGGATCGATATTAGATTCTGAAATTTTCTTATGTAATTCGCTTAAAAGAAGAATGGATTATGAAGGTTATGGAAAGCCATTGTCTTCAAAATTTAGTTGTACTCCCATTATTGAGACTTAGAATTTTTAGCTTTTTTCTCCTTATTTTTCCGTTTAATGAATGATTGTCACTTTTTTTTTTTTTTTTTGGTAGAAACAGTGTCTCACTCTGTTGCCCAGGCTGGAAAACAGTGACATGAACGTAGCTCACAACAGCTTGGAACTCCTGAGTTCAAGCAATCTTCCCACATCAGCCTTCCAATTAGCTAGGACTATAGGCAAATGCCACCCTGCCTGGTTGAGTTTTAAAATTATTTTTGTAGAGATGACGTCTTGCTATGTTGCCCAGGCTGTTGTTGAACTCCTGGTGTCAAGTAATCCTCTTACCTAAGCCTCCCAAAGTGCTGGCATTACAGGCATGAGTCACCTTGCCCAGTCTTCTTTTCTGTTTTATAAGGTAGATAATGGTCTTCAGATTAATTAGTAGATATGAAGCTATAATATCTATATATTAAAGCTGTTCGGTGTAGGGCATTTCTGAGGCTTTTTTCCTCCATCATACTCTCCTGGCAAAACCTTAGCTCTTTTTTTTTCAACACTCCTGCTATTCTGTACCTGTATCTGAAAAACTAAATTTGTGTGAAGAAAAACCATGATCATGGTGAGTATTCTTATTTTTAATTTAAGGGCATGTCCCAGAAATGGACCCTTTATGCTACCTGGAATCCAACTAGATTTCTAGATTTCTCTAATCAATTCCCTCTCTCATTTTCAAAGGATAGAAATCCATAACTCTCCTTGTCAAGCTTCTAGGATAATCTTCTCTTTCTCTATTGATGAACTTACTACTAGTTCCCTAGAAAACAGGAAGCATTCAGGAGAAAAATTGCACCTGTTCTTTCAACACCCAGTGAACAATCTCCCTAAAGGTATGAATGTTCTCCCTACACATGGGTGTTCTGCCAACAACCAATCGACAAGCTCTCTGCAGGTTTGTATGTATATGCATTTCTGCACCTTGCTTCCTATTAAAATGAAAAGATTTTTCATTCTCTTCTCTAATCTCAGTACCTCGCTGTCCCTTCTGCATGGGAACATGTAATCTCTGTCCTACTCAAACACTCTTATTCCATATTCCATTTATCATTATTTTATTTACTTTCTACTGAATCATTACTGCAAATATAAAAACATTTTGCAATACTATTTCCTATCTTAAAATATGTTCTTGATCCCCCATTTCCACTCCACATACAAGGCCACATTTGCTCCAACATTTGATAAAACTCCCATGGGGGGAAAAATATCTGTATCTTCTGTCTCCTGTTCAATCTTTGGTCATTTCCTCTGGAATAAATTTCAAATGATTATTCCCATTCCTCAGGTTAGGGTTTGTTCAAGGTCACCAGTGACTTCACATGGCTACCAGTTCTCAGTCATTGCCTTGCTCTAACAGCACCATATGACACAAATCAATGACTCCTATTATCTTAAGTGTTCCCTTTATTTAGCTGACAGAGCGCCCTAATCTCTTAGTTTTCAACTTTTTTGATTATTTTACTCCAGATTGTTCTGCTGGATCGGTTAAAGAAATAGTTATTCTGGCCCTCGTTAAAATGCTAAGGAAGACTTTCAAGAGAAGTGAGATCATGCTTAATTCTGAACTCAGAAAAGGCACCTCAAGATTTATACTCAAGGCAAAGAGTAAGAAGGTCACTGAGTAGAAAATTACTACGAGGAGACACCCAGGGTAAAGGGATTCTTTCTAAACCAACTGAATCAGATTCTTACTGAAACAGGTGAAGGACTGATATGTCAAGGGTGGAAGACTTGAAACATGATCACATATCATGTGGTAATCAGATACTATGGGTGGGAGGGTTCTTGTTAAATTAGTTTAGAAAGATTCTTACTAAGTCAGAGCTCGGCAGGCTAAAGATAGGAAAGAGGTAAGGTCAAGGCCTAGGCAAAAAGAATGCCCAGAGGAGCCTAACTAAACTATGGTCAATGAGAGAGTTTTTGCTAGGTGTCATTTATTTTTACCAAGTTCTGAATTTTAGAATGCCCTAAGGATGAGTCTCCAGGTCCTTACTCTTCTCTCTGTAAATGTACCTCCTTAGCTGAGTTGATCCAGTACTGTGGCTGTCAGTGCCAACTATATTCTTCCAATTTCCACTTTTTAATTTCTAACCTGAATACTTTGACTAAACCTCAGACATGGATATCCAAATGTTGCTATACATGCTACGCTGGATTTCTTGTAGGAATTTAAATGCTAATATTTCCAAACTCTAACTCCAGATCTTCTCAAAACCAGCATCTCTGGCTTCAATGGTTTTTCTCTCAAAAAAAAAAAACAAACATATTATACTGTGGAATTATCCTAGATATTTATGAATAAATGTCTATTTATTTATAAGTATCTATTTATTTATAAATTTAAAATATCTTTTTAAATTTTTATAAATTAAAAATATCTATTTATTTATAAATAAATATTTATAAATAAAATAATAAAATATCTTCTATTTTATTCTCACATCCATTCTACTGAGCCCCTGTGACTTTCTCTTCAAAATAGATCTAAAATTTTATCACACCCAGAAACATGATCTAGATTTATGATATCTCGAACTGCTATTGAGATTGTTACATCAGTCATCTACCAAGTCATCCTATTTCCACATTTGTCTTCATGTAAAATATTCTTTATTCAGGAACCAGGGACATCCTTTTAAAATGCAAGTCATATAACATTCCCCCTTTGCTCAATGCCCTTCAATAGCTTTCCATTTTACAAGGATCTGTGGAATAAAATCCAAACTCATTACCGTGACCTTTGAGGCCCTACTTGATCTGTCGCTGGAATTCTTCTTCATCCTCAGCTACCTTGATTTTTTTTCCTTCCTTCTTTACTGTATTTCAACCACAATGGCTAATGAGCTTTGGGCATTACATGATTACTCCCACATCTGTGCCTTTGCACTGGATATTTACTCTTACAAATATTATCTTTCAATTTTGAATATAACTCAATTTCTCACTTAAACCACATCTCTGCTCACATAAAAATTTATTAAAAAGCCTTTCCCGACATCCTTATATAAAGAGATCTCCATTCTGCTGCATCACTCTTTATATACTTACCCTGACTTATATTCTTTATAACATTTAAAGCACCTATTAACATACACTACATGTATTAAATATTATCTCTCTAGTCTAAGTTAAATTACAAAAGGTATTTTGACTTTTTTAACTGCTATATTCCAACACTTTAAAGCTTTCATGGTAAGTATAAAACATATTTATTGAATCAATAAAAGTGCATAAAGCACTCACCTTAGTTTAATATTTTCTATTTTGTAAAGTATATGTGAAGCATGGGGATAAAAAGCCTTATGAATGATGATATAGAGGTAACGTTATTAAAATGGTAGAAAGAAGATGGTATAAAATTAGGCCCAATTTTTATTAATTGCAAAAACATGAACAAAACTTTAATTTTGTAGGTGTGTCCTAATATTGTTGTTTGTAATCCTAAAAAAAAATGGATTTTATTTTTGTCAATTTGTAAGGTTTATGAATGGTAAGGCTGATAGAGTGTAAATTGATATAAATATAGTATAAATGGAAAATTGGACTGACATTTCTCAGTGTCAGGCTCTGTCTCCTTCTCAATAACATTATCTCAAAAAGTTGGGTGGAAATTCAATCTGAGTATAGAATAAAAGCCTCTAAATTTGAACAGAAAAATGCTCTGAGACATAGAGAGTTTGAACAACTGGCCCAACGTGAGACAACCATTAAATGATGAAACAATAGATGATGAAATACATGATGAAGCAATAGCTCATCTTCTTACATAATACAGAGTATTGCCAGAGAGTTGGTCCATTGAACTAAAAATTTAGTAATGAGTCATGAGGTATGATGTGATACTGCAGAGGATTACTTATTTTCTTTCACGAGTATTTCCTGAAAAACAGAGAAGGATGAAATAATGCTGATGACTTCATCAGAGGGTGAAGTGGCTGCAGGTTAGTGACAAAGAAATGAATTATGACTGCAGCTGCGTCCCAAAGGAAAAGCCATTATTTTCAAATAATTGTGGCAGATCACCTGGAGACATGGACCGATGGAGGGAGACACGTGATGTCAGGGGAGTCAACCAAGAAAAACTGCAGAAATTAGACCACAGTGAATGATTCTCATCGGGGTGGCATGATCAAGAATAAATAAATAAATCCAATTGAGTTCAGAAAGAAATGGATAGCTGAGTGGTCAGACAGCAATATAAACTACTCATGAGAAACACCATAGGTGATTGTTAACATTAGAGTAAATCAATAGTAAAGGAGAATGTTGGAAAGGGAATTATTCTGGTAGAGTTATGGTGATGAACAATGATTATTTCCATTGTGAATGTGTAATTAAGTGAACACACATGACCAGAGAGACAGATAACCTTAGCAGAGGAAAACTAAGATGATGCATAATATATCAGGTTATTAATGGTCATATACAGTACATAGATCAGAATGTGGATATTGATCATCACAGAGAAAGGACTTTCAAGTTTTGTGTTGTTTACATGCATTATTATAGAAAGCTCTCCCCAAAGCGGGCCCAACTCATATTTTCAGGGTTCAAGCGAGAGTACAAATAAAGAACCACATAGAATATTTCTCATTAGTCAAAATTAATGAACCAAGCTAACAAATTATTACACACATTCTATTCTCCTATTTTGACAAACCTTTATTACAGCTCAGGAGTCCAGGTTAGATAGGTGAGGTCCCACTTCTACCACTAAGCAAAATCCTGGAAGCAAATCCTGATTGGTTGACTAGAAGGGATGTTTGCATTATCTAGTAGGCACCTTGTCTTGAATTCTGGAACTCATCCCCTCTTGGCAAGAGGTGGAACCAGGGAACATTCTGAGCAGGGCAGAAGACCCTCATCCTTGAATTTCAAAGTCATATTGTCTGGATAGATGGCCCTGAAATGTTTATAGCATTTCTAGTTGAGTGAAATGATCTAGAATGATTGTAAATGTCTTAATTATACTACTGTGTATTATTTGAATTTTCTTCAGGAAAATGTTTTAAGTCTATACTTCAAATGAAAATGCATGCATTTTATAATTCAATAAAGAAAAACTAACTAACCAATTAATAGAAAATGATTTAATATACCCTTTCTGGGTCTGTAATTTATATTTTAGGTGGAAGGTATTAGAATATCATGAAAGTATTTAATAATATAAAAGAAAATAAAAATATCAACTACATTAATATAAATACATTTCCAGCAGAAGGGATGCATCACGATACTGAATTTAACAACAAGAATATAATTTCTATTTCGTATTAGAGTCACTAGGATTCTAATTGCAATGCAAGGGAAGTTAAATCTATTTCTTTATATAAAAGTAAACTATAACTATTTTATAATGTAAAGCCACTAGACTTCTTTCCTTTGAACTTTTTCATTCAGCTTTCCCCAAAACCTTTTTTTCTTCCAAAACTAAGAAATTGCATTTTAATCTTTAAAGACATATATTATAGTTGAAAAAAAAATCAGTAACTTTAATCTTTCCCAAGAAACAAGATATTCTAAATGCAAATTTTGAATTACTTTTAAATACTCGAAGCTGTATTAGCTGTAATTTACCTGGCTTGCAAAAACAAGATTTCATAAATCACTCACAAAATTGTCTAGAGATTATTTTTTTCTTTGAGCCATCAATATACTAGTAAAAAAATAGTAATGAGAAACTGCCTTCCATCTAAATGTTAAGTCCTCTGCTAGTATACTTTATGAAAAAAACGTAAGCATTCACTTGTATAATTGCTTTCCAAATTATTCCTCCCTTCATGTAACTATTCTACTTATCTGTTTTTATATGAATTTGAACTAAAATGATGTTGATTTTTTATGTATTTATCACTGTCACTATCAGCTATCTACTTACCCTGTTTGGAAATTCTGCTTATTTTTTCATTAACGTTGATATTAATTTCAATATAATTCTACACTTATGCAAATGGATTGGTAACTCATGCATATCTGACTTTTTGAAATTTTAGTTATATAAATAACCTGATCTTTATGCATTTAAGGTAAGTTAAGTAATTAAAACAAATAATATGTTTTATTGTTTATTAAATGCTACACATAATTCATATTAAATAGTACAATTAAATTGATGCTAAGAAATGATTAATCCATATTAAACATCAAAGTAACATTTTAGGAAACATATGGATATCACACATTTTGTGCAGTAATCAGGTCTCATCTCCTCTTCCTCCCAAATTAATAAATCAGGAACATCATTAATGAAATTTCTATGAAATTCCTCTCAATCCTGCCACCCTTCTCTCTATTGCTGCTGACTACATAGTATTGTCGTAAATTATTAAATTAAGTATAAATGATATTCATTCATCTTACATGTAACCAATGTATTTATTTGTATAAAATACTACTCAAAGAAAGTAATGTTAATATATTGAAATAACTGTTCTAAAAATTGTCTATAGATTTATCTGGCAATTGGTGTATCAAAGTCGTATACAGTATTTATATAATATTCACTATATAGGAAGAACTATACCCGATATTTGGAATTTTATAGTAAATTATAGATTATGTAATATCTGACTTCAAGTGAATTCCGAACTAGAGTCCCAATGACACATCTTTAACCTGTTCTTATAACTGAGGAAGCTGGTAGGCACACAGTGGTGGAGTTACTATAATGAGGTGGATTGTGGTGATTTATCAAAAATCTGCCCCAAGGCCCAGCAAGAGGCCTTTTTTCTTGTAGCTGGAGAATCATTAGGCTTTATCCACGTATCTTAACTCTTATACATACACAAAAAACACCCTGCTGTTTGTGTTTTCTTAACTTTAATTTTAAGTTCAGGAGTACAAGTGCAGGTTTGTTACACAGGTAAACTTCTGTCATGGCGGGTTATTGTACAGATTATTTCATCAGCAAGGTATTAACCCTAGTTAATCTAAAATCCCTTAGCAGTTTTCCTGATACTCTCCCTCCTCTCACCTTCTATCCTCCAAAAAGTCCCAGCATGTATCATTCCCCTCTATATGTTCTCATCATTTAGCCCCCACTTATAAGTGAGAAAGTGTGATTTTTGGTTTTCTGTTAGTGCGTTGGTTTGCTAAAGATAATGGCATCTAGCTCCATCTATGTCCCTACAAAGGATATGATCTCGTTATTTTTTATGGCTGTATAATATTTCATGGTGTATATGTACCACATTTTCTTTATCCAGTCTATCATTGATGGGCATTTAGGTTGATTCCATGTCTTTGCTATTGTGGATAGTACTGCAATGAACATATGCATGCATGAGTCTATGATACAATGATTTATATTCCTTTGGGTATATACTCAGTAATGGGATTGCTGGGTCAAAAGGTACTTCTGTCTTTAGGTCTTTGAGGAGCCACCACACTGTCTTCCACAATGGCCCTACTCTTCATACAGTTAATGACACTATTGGACTACCCCACTGCTAAAAAGCAAAACAACAATGAAAAGCAGCCAACAACAAAAACCTCATGAGCAGTAAGGACGCTTAGGATTGCAACTCTTTCACCTACACTGATTACAATAAATGGTGCTGTACAGCTTTTGTTAACGTGTAACATCTTATATCACATCCACAAACCTACTCTGGTGAAGAAACTTAGCTCTCTGAGAATGATAAAAATGAGTTAATCTTTCCATTATCAGTTGTGTCTCGTGGCATTTCCTAAATAAGATCAGGTTACTTTAAACATAAAAAGGTACTTTTAAACCAAGTAGTGGATTATTCCCTGAGACAGTCACTATTTTTTGGTAACATGTTCCAAGCAAGGGAGGAATCCTATTTAAATGAAAATTTTATTTTTAATTTTTTGAATACTGAAAAATAAAACTGAAATTTTCATTGGCATTTCTACTTTTAATACTTACATTAAGAAATAATTTTCAGTTGATTTTTAAAGAAAAGAATCTAAAGCAATCTAGTAAACAACCTTTAGCAGCTACATATATTAACCATAACTAAAAGAGAAGTTCTTGTTCAAGAGAGAAGTACACATTTAGCTACCTCTGTTAATAACGATATTAATAAATAATATCAAGAGCAAATGTTTTATGATGGTGCATTGACTTCTGTCCTCAGAGCCTGAAAGACTTATGCTGCTTACTAGACAGGTTGAATTGATGAGGGAAAAAAAGCCCCATCATTTGTTGTTCATTATGAATTTAAAATTGCCAAGTGCTTCCATTTACTCACGTAATTAAATCCTCTGTATCATAAATACTGATCTTGGTGTTATTTTTTTGTTTGCCTTTCCTAAAAATGCTAACAGACTGATGCTATCATTTAGATAATTTTTAAAGGTCTTTTCCTAGTGTAATTGAAGAATGAAATGGAGGAAAATGCTTTCTGTTTGCTCTTTATCAAAGAGAATGATGCTCTAAATCCAATTAACCATATTAATATTTCAAAGTGTTCTAACATGTTCATATTTTGGGCTCTTATCATCCATAGAGTGATTTAGAGGCCATTATCTGGATACATGCAAAAGAAAAGCAACTGTTCACAATAGATTCATATTTCAGATATCAGGGCCTACAGCAGCAGATCTGCCCTGCTATTACCGAGGAAGGTATTTATCTTCAACATTTTCTTGTTTCAGATAAAACTTCTGAAGATAATACAATTACTTTTAAACATAATCTTCACAATATGCCTTATGATTTATTTTTGCCCTCTTATTTTAATGACTGATTGGCCATCCTTCACCACCTCAGTCGATTTTATTTAGCAGAAAATTGACTTTAATTTTCAACAGTTTTCAACATGGAAGCTTTCTTTACCTCAGTTTCCTCATTTACGTACTTATGTATCATCTCTGTAATTATATAATAAAATTAAATCTAGTCTCTTTCATTTTTGCATTCTTAATTTTGGTAACAGTTCCTAATGGACTATAACAAGTGTTTGTTCAACATCTTTTAAAAGCATTTACTTTTCTGTTACTAAGTGCCAGGCACAACACTAATTACTTTGTGGTCTCTGAAGTAATGAAGTAACAGAGAGAGAGGTAGACACTAAAAGAAAGAGACACCGATGAATATAGCACAGAAGTTAGACAAGCTTTGGAGTCTCGACGCACAGCATAAGAATGGCCACAGAGAATTAGTGGCAGGGATATGGCCTTTCTGAGGAAAAGACATCTATCTTAAAATTTGCAGGGTGAGGGAGAGCTCACCAGCTGGTTGACTTGAATGGATATGCTGGATAGAGAATTCCTGGTGTTACCTAAAAGTTTATTGGACTAATCGTAAACATTTAAAGCAGCATCTACATCATTATCTATTTGTTGGAAAACGGATAATGACATAAGCTTTCTGTAAGAAATTCAGAGTCACATTTCAATAAAAGTTGTAATAGTTCATTAAAATGTGTCAAAAATTAGCATTTGAAATGAATGCATATTTGTTTGCCTTTTAATTTCTAATTTTTGTGATTTATCATATGTCTTTACTGGTCTGCATGTAATTAAAACAGAACTAAAATGAAGCCAGAGACAAACAAACCAACACATTAAATTCTCAGTCTACTGTGACTTCCCTTGATTTGCCCCCACCCCAAAAACATTGTCTTCTATGTCACTATTTTTTTAAGTAACTAAAAATAAAGATCCTATCCTTCCTCTAAAAGTTAGGTAATCCATTGATTATATCAATTTAGAAAACTTTTTTTACATGTCAGAACTTTGAATAAGGAGCAAATTTTGCATCAACTAGAATTTTCTCATATTTTTGTTCACACAGATCATGGCAGATATTAGACTTGGGCAAACATGTTGACTTTAAGATAATCTTGCTGTTGTTGCCTCCCTAAGTTATTTTTAGGATATCATATTTTCTTTTGAAAAAAGGTTTCTGGTTTTTGCCTTTTTTTTTTTTTTTTTTTTTTTCCTTTTTTACTGGACTTGACCAGGAGCCCTAAGTACATTTAAAATACACTTAGAGGTGGAGTGCAGTGTCTCACACCTGTAATCCCAGCACTTTGTGAGGCCAAGACAGGTCCATCGCTTGAGCCCAGGAGTTGGAAACCATCCTGGGAAACATGGTGAAACTCCATCCCTACAAAAAGTACAAAAAAATTAGCCGGACGCCGTGGTTCATGACTGTGGTCCCAGCTACTCAGGAGGCAGAGGTGGGAGAATCACCTAAGCCCAGGAAATTGAGGCTGCAGTGAGCCGGGATTGTACCACTGCACTTCAGTGTGGGTAGCAAAATGAGACCCTATCACAAATACACACACACACCCACACACACACACACACACACACACACATATATATATATATATATATATATATATATATCTTGCATTCAATTGTATCAATTAGTGCCCAAAGGGCACATCACCCAAAGTGCACAATCTTAACCCTAACAGAAGTGCATGAGCTTTTCCTGAAACAAGTTTCCAAAGGTGCTGCTGATCAATAGAACGGCCATAGTGTGTTCCATTGCAAATGCCCAGGTGTCAGGCTAAACAGGCAGAGAGATTACCACTGGGAGGCAGGGCACAGATTCAAGGTTTAAAAAAATTTCTTCTTCATCATTTCAAAATATTATCAGCATTTGCAATGCTCATGCAAATTCTTCTGAGGTTCAATATCATTTAAAAAAGAAATGCAAATATTTTCCAGCAAGAAATTATTTATACCATATTTTCTTTATATATTTATCAATCAAGATAAAATACGTTATTTAGTCTTTGTGGGTTATTGACTAGTATTAAAAAAGGTTTTATTATATCTTTTCAGATAACATTACCTCTTATCTTTTATGTTCATATTCGATCATTGTTTTCAGCGTAAATTCACTAATTGCCAAAATTGAGATACAGATCAAAATAACGGTGAGATATCACCTCATGCCTGTTAGGATTCTGTTTTAGACAAACAAAAGATAACAAGTGTTGGCAAGGATCTGAAGAAATGGAAACTCTTGTACACCACTGATGGGAATGAAAAATGGTTCAGCTGCTATGGAAAATAGTACAGAGCTTTCTGAAAAATTAAAAATAGAATTACTATATGATCTAGTAATCTCACTTCCAGGTATTGATATTCAGAAAATTGAAATCAGGATCTCAAAGAAATTTCTGTACTCTCATGTTCATGTCAGCGTAAGACACAACTGGCAAGATACAGAAAACAATCTAAATCAACCTACAGCGACAGATGAATGGATAGAGAAAATGTGACATACTTACAGTAGTATATTATTTAGCCTTAAAAAAATGAGGAAAGGCTGCCATTTGCAACAATATGGATGAACCAGAAGGTCATTGTTAAGAGAAACAAGCCAGTCACGGGAAAAATGCTACATATTCCACTCATATAAAGTATCTGAAATCATCAAACTCAAAGAAGTAGTGAATAGAATGATAGTTGCCAGGAGATGATGGAAGGAAAGCATAAGGAGTCACTTTTTAACACGTGTAAAATGTCAGTAATGCAAGATAAACAGGTTCTACAGATCTGCTGTACAATGCAGTGCTTATAATCAACCATAGAGTTTCGTGCAGTAAAACATTGTTTTGTAAAAAACTTAAGAGGGTAGATCTCATGTTAAGTGCACTTCAATTTAAGAAAAAAACAAAACAAGGGGGTATGAGGAAACTTTTAGAGTGAAGGATATGTTATTTGTAAAATTATATGCATTAAATATGTGTTATATTTTAGTATATCAATTATGCACCAACGAAGCTGTTAAACAAATGAATATGGATCATGACTTTCAGCAAAAGAAAGAAAATCAATGAAGTCCATGTAAACTTTCAAACAATTATCTACAAAATCTGGATTTCTATTGAGATAGGGACTACTTGAGGAAAGATCCCATGAAAGTTAAAATGAGAGAATACCAACTAAGAATCCTAATTTTAGATGTTATTTAGTAGGTTGTCATATTTCAGATGAGAAAACTGAGTTCAAAAAGAACCGGGATTCTGATGCATACTCCAGTGGACTTCCTCGAACATTTTGTGAAGACGGTATTTTCCCACCACACAGTCAGGTCTGTAAAGGACCTCACAGCACGCTTGACATGTTAGCTGGTCATTTGCTCTCTTGACTCTACCTTGTGCAGATTTATTGTCAAAAAAAATCTCCAATTTAGCCCAAAAAGCAGTCTTTCCCTCTATGTACCTTTATGTTGAACAAACCTAGCTGAAACCAGAGAAAAACATTCTTGCTAGCAAATCAAATATTTCAAACTTATTATGTATATAACTGAACCCATATTCTTCTTATAAAACCATCTGTAATAGAAAGTAATTTTCCACATTTCATAAGATTTTTCATGAAGTCCAGTTTAGACAAATTTTTAGCATAATATTAAGGTTTAATGTTGTCAGCATAAGAGACTAGCAGAATCTAACCCTTATTAAGCTATTAAAACACATTTTCCTGATTATGCCTCATATTCTCTGTTTTACTCACTATCATATGTTAAGCCTATATGCCATAATCAAATCTCTACCAAGCTAATAAATATGATTGTGTCAGGTATTTTCCCAACCAGTATATACCATTCACCTTGGAAGATGATAAATTGATATATGTCCATCATAAAATGTCCAAACCAATGCAGTCAATTCATCTATGTGGCCAGTATGTTCTTTCAGTGATGGATATCCTCTGACAATGTAATGCTTCATTTGCCTAGCTGGTAATTTAGTCAAGTTTCTTAAAAAATTATCTAGTGACTTTCAGAAACTATATTGGAAGAAACTCACACCTCTCCCTTCTCTTCAACTACTACCCTTTCTCTTCCCTTTGTTACTTTGAAGATATACAGGTGTTTTTTGTTTTTTTTTTTAATTGATCAATGAAGTTAGAAAAGAAAATACAGGCTTTATAATGAAAAGTTTCTGGAAAATGTAACCACTTTTGAGACTATGTCATGTCAAAATTTTTGCCATGTCACGTCTATTCTTTTAATTGAGGGAGAGGTTGAACAAAAAATTTTAAGACATTGCTGCTGTCTCAAGTTTTAAAAAATAATCTACTTAGAGAAACACATTTTAAACAAACATTGAAAGCTACAATATATATGAACACATTCATTTTTTAAAATAACTATTTATTGAACACCTATGCTATGCCAGGAGCTGTTCTAGGTATTGGGAATACAGCTGTAGACATAATTTCTGCAAACATGAAGATGATTTCCTAGTGGTGAAATGCAGATTGAAAAAAAGCAAACAGGTAAAGCCTTTTAAATAATTGATAGTTGCTGGGCTTGTTACTATGTAGCAATGGAAGACCCTGTGACAAGGAGGTAGGTGAGTAGAGCTCTATACACAGTGAGAGAATGAGCTTTGTGAACATCTGCTGGAAAACAGAATCGAAATCAGCCTATACAGGCTGATTTATATTTATATAAATATAAAATAAAATATATATATTTTAATTAACTGGGCATGGTGGCATGTGCTTGTAGTTCCTACTACTCTGAAGTCCCTAATACTCTGAGATGGAAGTATCACTTGAGTCCAGGAATTGAAGGTTGCAGTGAGCTAATATTCAGGTTCAGGTAAGGCACGGGTATAGAAAATTAGGAATAAGTGATAGCAGAAGATATCAGGGGCTATATAAGGTTGGGAATACCAAATTTCAGAAACAATCTTTTTCCAAACATAAGAAATTGTTTACAGAAGTCACAATTTATCTAAAAGGTGGAGTGTAAAGTTGCTAAACTTAAAAGTTAGAAATAATGCATGGAAAATTCAAGAAAGTCACAAATGAAAATATTGACATCTTTGGATGCTAGATTACAAGTGATATTATCTTCTTTTTCTCCTCTAGAAATTTATCATTTTTCTATAAATACTATTTATAATTTACTGAAAAGTGAAAGCATATATTACAAAATATATTTATGCTAAATTAGCATTTAACCTCTGACTTTCTATCAAGAGTGGATTGTTTGAAAGTGAGGGATTTCACAGGTAGGTCTTAAGATGCGCAATGTGAGGATTGCTTAGAAGACAACAATTTTGAGGGGAAGCAAAGTGGGGAATTAAAGAGGGTAGACACAGCTTTAGATGTACTTGGATCTGAACTCTCTCTCCTAACTCTACTTCTTTAATCACGTTGCACACTCCTTCATTTTGAGACATGGAAAGTATATTGAAAGCATAATGAGAATTGTGCAGTCAGTAAACACTGAATGTAGAAGGAGAGACGATCACCATGAACTTGGACTAGACAGCACTGACATGGATTCAGTTCCTTCAAACTTGAAGCCCTGAAGTAAAGGCAAACCTGTTTTTTAACATTATATATATTCTAAATCACCAAGGAGATGCCAGGACTGTCAAAGTACAAAGAACAACATCAATAAAGAGGATGAGGAAATAGAAACATTTACCATCCCTCCTGGCACATGTGAGTCTCACAGAAATTAGGACAAATTCTAGCAATTGCTATACTGCACAAATACGTGTCTTCAAATTACACATATATATTTCTCCTATTTTGATTTATGTAATAACAGTCAACTCTCCTTTCTCCTCTGAAACATAGTTCTAGTGATAGTCCCAGAAATTGTCACCTTTCCTATCACACACTAGGTCCTTCAGAACATTGTAGCCTAGATATAAAAGTCACCACCCACTAACTAAAATTATCACTTTATTGCCTTCCAGATGTTAAATTTAGACACACAAAAAACTCATCTTGCTATAATCTAAGTCAATACAATAAGTAGAAATAGGCTTTGAATTACAGATGAAGCAAAAAGATGAGAAGTGGTAACTAGTAATTTTTCTTTTTCTTTTTCTTTTTTTTTTTTTTTTTGAGATGGAGTTTCACTCTTGTTGCCCAGGCTGGAGTGCAATGGCATGATCTCAGCTCACCAGAACCTCCGCCTCCCAGGTTCAAGCGATTCTCCTGCCTTAACCCCACCGAGTAGCTGGAATCACAGGCATGTGCCACCATTCCTGGCTAATTTTTTGTATTTTTAGTAGAGATGGGGTTTCTCCATGTTGGTCAGGCTGTTCTTAAACTCCTGACCTCAGGTGATCCACCAATTTCGGCCTCCCAAAGTGCTGGGATTACAGGCATGAGCCGCTGCGCCCGGCCAATAACTAGTAATTTTAACCAATAATTCTGGTGGTACAGATTTGAAAACTATTTAAAAGCAGATATAATTATGGGTAATTATGATGATACATAATCATTAGTTGCACAGTGAGGTGGTCATTATCTCCAACTTTCACATCTAGACCTCGAAGTTCAGAGAGGTCAAGTGTTTGCAAAGATCTTCTGGCCTGACTTAGGGGTCAGAGAGTGCCATGTTTGTGGGCAAACCATAAATGTGTCTGATGAAGATTAAATGCATATTGAGGAAAATGCATATATACATATATATGTGTGTATATATACACATATATATTCACACACATATATTTGTGTGTGTATAAATATATGTGTGTGTGTGTGTGTGTGTATATATATATATATATTTTTTTTTTGAGACAGAGTCTCACTCTGTCACCCAGGCTAGAGCACAGTGGTATGATCTCAGCTCACTGCAACCTCAGCCTACCGAGTTCAAGCAATTCTCCTGCCTCGGCCTCCTGAGCAGCTGGGATTACAGGCATGTACCACCATGCTTGGCTAATTTTTGTATTTTAGTAGAGGTGGGGTTTTGTCATGTTGGCCAGGCTGGTCTTGAACTCCTGACCTCAAGTGATCCACCCGCCTTGACCTCCTAAAGTCCTGGGATTACAGGCATGAGTCACTGTGTCCAGCCAATGCACATATTTTGAACAAACAATCAAAACAAGAAAGGATATTGATTTTTAGAGTATATAGTGGACAACAAGGTAAAAAATAGGGATAAAACATATATCACATAATCACATAATTTGACAAGAATAGAAGGAAAAAACAGGGATTTCCTGGATCTGATCAAGGAAATGCTGTAATTTCACTGCCAGGTGAAAGAAAGTGAAACTTGAGGGCACAGAAAGCAATAGATACAAGGATATACATACATTAAATGAACAATAAAGCAAAAACAAAAACAAAATAAAAACATAAAGCTGAGTTGAACACTGAGTCTAGGAGCTATAAAAATACATGTCAATAATATACATTAGAGATGAAAAAAGCCTATCAAAAATATTCATTGTTCACTGACTAATGGCAAAAAAATCAGTACAACATTGAAGAAAGCAAAACCTACTTGTACCTGAGGGCTCACAAAACCTACCACTTGCATGTGCTTTAATGTGCATACATATACCCAGACAAACAGCTCACACTAACATAGAACAATATGTGAGCAACTGAGAACTGGGCTTAATATTGGCATTCAATTCTGCATACTAAAATTTAACTTTTAACAATATTATGTGCTTGGCTAGTTACGTAAATCCATAATATTTATGTCATATAACCAACATGTCTGATAATATAATGTCAATTGGTTTTAACAACTTAGTTTGATACCACATCCATCATAATAAAGTATTAATGGCAACAGCGGAAGTCATGTAATATATTCTGGAATTGGGAATGGTGTAACTCATAGGAAAGTACTTTGTAACAAAGAAACGTACAATTACAGTGTTCCAGTTTAACATGATTTGACACACCTCTCACAGAAAAGTCCTGAAACTGACAGCTAAGTAAGTCTTCAGACAAAATCTGCCAATATTCTTTGTCCGCTTTTCCTTCGTTACTTTTAAATAATGCAGCAAAAATGACTTAATCATTTCAACCATAAATAGATGGTCATGTATGGTGAAAATTGTGCAAAATAAAACGAATATTTATTTAATGGGTGTCAATTTACCTTGCCATTATTTAAATGTTTTTATTTTTCCAGTGTTGTGGCTATCTTAAAAAATTACAACTTTGTAAAGGAAGTCAAGTGAACTCAGTTTTATTAACTATGCCTATTTTTCCATATTCTAATGCTTTTACATTTTGGGGCTTCACTGTTTCTGGAAGGACTGCCCTCCCAGGGTTAGCTCATTCCAAGCAAACAATTCCCTGAGAATGTGCCTTTCACATGCAAACTAACAAATCCAGAGACCATACCTCTAATCATCTTCTTTACTGGGCTCTCAAACTCTGGGCCACTATCCATCTACCCTAACTATCCTAGGGACAACTACCAGACAACAAAGAACTGCCCCTATTTCCAAGAGCCTGCTGAAATTCTTCAAGCTAGCCCACCCTAAACCTGCTTACCCTGCCTCACCAGCTCCTCCTGCAGAAATCACAAAGGTTTCCATAAAGATTCATTTTGCCACATTTGCTTCTTGCACCCTCTATCTACTGGCCAACACTGGTACTTCCCTATGTGGTCCCGTGTGGATGGAATGGCCCTGCTTCTAGAGAACTGTGAACGAAAACTTCTTCCTTCATGATAGCTATTTCCATGCTTGCATGTCTTACATTACCTGAGTTTTAAACATCCTGGTACCCTTATGACAGTCATTTTTTCTATTATTATGTTGGTGTGAAACTAATTGCAGGTTTTTTTGTATTACTTTTAATGGCAAAAACTGCAATCACTTTCACACAAACCTGTAAATCTTAAAAATAAAGGCCATTTTATAACTGAGTTATCGACTTTTTATTTTGTAAGAGAATGACATTAGAATTAAAATGATCTTTCTGCTGTTGGCATGATTTCAGTTGCAATTTTGGTATTGAAGATATAGGTACAAAAAATAATCTCAAGGAGTTTACGTTTTAATTGGATACTACTGTGTTAAAAACAAAACCCTAGAAGAAAACCTAGGTAATACCATTCAGGACATAGGCATGGGCAAGGACTTCATGTCTAAAACACCAAAAGCAACGGCAACAAAAGCCAAAATTGACAAATGGGATCTAATTAAACTAAAGAGCTTCTGCACAGCAAAAGAAACTACCATTAGAGTGAACAGGAAACCTACAGAATGGGAGAAAATTTTTGCAATCTACTCATCTGACAAAGGGCTAATATCCAGAACCTACAAAGAACTCAAACAAATTTACAAGAAAAAAACAAACAACCCCATCAAAAAGTGGGCAAAGGATATGAACAGACAGTTCTCAAAAGAAGACATTCATACAGCCAACAGACACATGAAAAAATGCTCATCATCACTGGCCATCAGAGAAATGCAAATCAAAACCACAATGAGATACCATCTCACACCAGTTAGAATGGCAATCATTAAAAAGTCAGGAAACAACAGGTGCTGGAGAGGATGTGGAGAAATAGGAACACTTTTACACTGTTGATGGGATTGTAAACTAGTTCAACCATTATGGAAAACAGTATGGCAATTCCTCAAGGATCTAGAACTAGAAGTATCATATGACCCAGCCATCCCATTACTGGGGATATACCCAAAGGATTATAAATCATGCTGCTATAAAGACACATGCACACGTATATTTATTGCGGCACTATTCACAATAGCAAAGACTTGGAATCAACCCAAATGTCCATCAATGACAGAATGGATTAAGAAAATGTGGTACATATACACCATGGAATACTATGCAGCCATAAAAAAGGATGAGTTTGTGTCCTTTGTAGGGACATGGATGCAGCTAGAAACCATCATTCTCAGCAAACTATTGCAAGAACTGAAAACCAAACACCGCATGTTCTCACTCATAGGTGGGAACTGAACAATGAGATCACTTGGACTCGGGAAGGGGAACGTCATACACTGAGGCCTATCATGGGGGGTGGGGGGAAGGGATTGCACTGGGAGTTATACCTGATGTAAATGACGAGTTGATGGGTGCTGACGAGTTGATGGGTGCAGCACGCCAACATGACACAAGTATACATATGTAACAAACCTGCACGTTATGCACATGTACCCTAGAACTTAAAGTATAATAAAAAAAAATTACTAAAAATTCAACAAACAACGTGTTGGTGAGGCTGAGGAGAAAAGGGAATGTTTATACACTGTTGGAGGGAATGCAAACTAGTTCAGTCACTGTGGAAAGCATTTTGGAGATTTCTCAAATAACTTATTAATAAAATAGAACTACCATTCTACCCAACAATCTAATGGGTATATAATCAAAGGAAAATAATTCATTCTATTAAAAAGTCACATATACTCAAATGTTTGTTGCAGCTGTATTCACCATAATAAAGACATGGAATAAACCCAGATGCCCATCAACAGTGGATTGGAGAAATAATATGTGGTACATATACACCACGCAATACTATGCCACCATAAACAGGAATGAAGTCATGTCCTTTGCTGCAACACGAATGGAGCTGAAGGCCATAATCCTAGGCAAATTCATGCAGGAACGAAAAACCAAATACCATATGTTCTCACTTGTAAGTGGGAGCTAAACATTGAATGTACCTGAACATAAAGATGAAAGCAGTAGACACTGGGGACTACAAAACAGCAGAGGGAGGTAGGAAGGGAGCAGATGTGGGCTGAAGAACTCCCTGTTGTGTACTATGTTTACTGCCTGGGTGATAGAATGGTTGGGACACCAAGACTCAGCATTATGCAGTTTATCCATATAGCAAATCTGTACATGTACCCTTTAATCTATAATAAAATTTGAAATTAATTTTAAAAAAACAACAACACCACTAGCGGCATATGCTGAGATTTTATAGCTGTAAATGTAAAGACTGAGTATTTTTAAACTGCTTTGTGATGCCTCGTGCAGTTAAACTTTTTTTTTGTTTTTTTGTTTTTTGTTTTTTGTTTTGTTTTGTTTTTGAGGCAGGGTCTCCCTCTGTGGCCTAGGCTAGAGCACAAATACGGCTCACTGCAGCCTCGACATCCCTGGCTCAAGAAATCCTTCTTCCTCAGCCTCTGGACTAACTGGAACTACAGGCACATGCCCGGCTAATTTTAAAATTTTTCTGTAGAGATGAGATCTCCCTATGTTGCCCAGGCTGGTCTCAAATTCCTGAGCTCAAGTGAGATCCTGCCTCGGCCTCCCAAAGTGCTGGGATTACAGGTGTGAGCCACAGTGAAACATTTTCTTGGAAATGTACGACAAGTCCTACCTTTATATTGTTCTTTAATAGTGTTTGAGTTTGCCAATTGATGAAGATAAGGTATAATTTTAAATTATATATTCACTGGATTTAAGTAACACAATCTTAATGGCTAGAGTAATAGTGACAAATACATTGTTTTCACCTTTTCCTTTGGATTATAGCTGGAAAAATATTTACAACCATAGAGCATCCACACTCTTATGTGATATTACACATATCACTCACAGGAAAAACGCCACCAATTTCGAGTTGAACCCAGCTGAAATAAAGAGAAGATGAGCATCACATAAAGTTAGTTTTTATTCTCTTATAATACTGCCTTGCACTCCTTCCATACTGATTCTAATTTTGCTACCCTGATTCCAAGAAATCCGTTTTATCTAGATGATACAGAGTTCTGCTTTCTCTTTATTGCCTTGAGCAGTAATTGGTTAAGCAAACCAGGAAATACCTGCATAATAAGACATTTCATATTAGAGAACAGGAGAACTGAGAAAGAGAAAGTGCTGATAAATATACTCCATTTACAAGAAAAAAAAAATCACAAAGACAGAAAATCCATAGATGAAAAGGAAAAAAATATGGCCCACTGCAAATTTCTCAACTTTAGAATTGAATTAAAGAATACTGATCTTTAATCAGTTAAAAAACAATTAAGGATGGCCATAGTTTGCTATCTTACTTCTACTAAATATACACGTTTTAAATAAACCCCACACAACTAACTGACTCCTATGAACATTATTTGGTTGATAAGTAAGTCTCCTTTTTATAGTAAAAGTTGTAGGGAGAACTAACACTCGTGCCTTCAATTGCACAGCCTTACAGGTTTTGAGAGATGCAGTCAACACTTTGTCAAGAACTGTCATTGTGAGCCAGGGAGGTGGAAACATAAGTCTGTTCGATGGTTTCTTCTCTTTACATACAGAACAGCCTAGATTCCGTTTATTTTATTTTATTTTTCAAACTTCTTCATTTCTATTTGCTTATTTGATAATAATTTTTGATCCAGGAGGTACACTTGCAGGTTTGTTACGTACGTATATTACACAACGCTGAGGTTTGTGCTTCTAATCATCCCATCACCCAAGTAGTGAATATATTACCTTATAGGTCATTTTCAATGCTTGCTCCCTTTCCTCTCTCCCTACTTTTATAATAGAATCCCCAATGTCTGTTGTTCCCATCTTTGTGCCTATGTGTCCCCGATGTTTAGTTCCTTCTTATGAGTGACAACATGCTGTATTTGGTTTTCTGTTTCTGTGTTAACTCAATTAGGATAATGGCCTCCAGTTGCATTCATGTTGCTGCAAAGCATATGATTGCAACTGGAGGCCATTATCCTAATTGAGTTGTTTATAGCTGTGCTGTATTCCATGGTATGCATACACCACATTTTCTTTATTTGGATTCCATTTAAGTAGACAAATTGTTGTATGTTACAAAAATTCATGGGATGGTCTATTAGTTAACTAGAATTGCTATAACAACGTATCAAAGAATAGATGACTTCAAGGGCTGTCCAATCTGTCAGCATCCCTGGGCCACACTGGAAGAAGAATTGACTTGGACCACACAGAAAATACACCAACACTAATGACAGCTAATGAGAAATAATAAGAATAATAATGTTTTAAGAAACTTTACAAACTTGTGTTGGACCACATTCAAAGCCATCCTGGGCCACTGGGCGGGCTGTGGGTTGGACAAGCTTGGCTTAAACAATAGAAAATTATTGTCTCACAATTTTGGAGTTTAGAATTCCAAAATCAAGGTATTTGCAGGGCTTGTTTCTTCTGACAGCTCTGAGCAAAGCGCTGTTCGACTTCTCTGTTTGGTTTGTAGATGGCCATCTTCTCCCCTGTCTTCACATTGTCTTCTCTCTGTGTCTGTGTCCAAATGTCCTCTTCTTATGGGACATAAATCACATTGGATTAGGGTTCACTATAACGACCTCATTTTCATTTAATTACTTCTTTTAAATATCTTATTTCCAGTGACATTCTGAGGTAATGGGAGTTAGGAGGTTAGCATATGAATTTTGAGGAGACACAATTCAGCCCATAACAGGTGCCATTCGTGATGATCAGAAGTCATGGCCAAGAGACAGTCTGGTAGAAGCACAGATAGCAGCGCCCTGGAGAATATTTCCTTCTCACTTCCAGAATTCAGTACATAGGATATGCAAAAGAGAAGTGGCAGGATAGGTACTCTACAGCAAAGATAACCAGTAAGAAAACACCAGGACTTTCCAATCTACTTTCCCAGGCTTCTTTCTAGACAAACACCATACTCCATGCCTACAGTCTCCTACTAAAAATGATTTTTCATTTTCTTTCTTTTTTTTTTTTTTTTTTTTTTTTGAGATGGAGTCTTGCTCTTTCACCCAGGTTAGAGTGCAACGGTATGTCGTTGGCTCATTGGCTCACTGCACCCTCCACCATCTGGGTTCAAATGGTTCTCTCCTGCCTCAACTTCCCAAGTAGCTGGGATTACAGGCATGTGCCACTATGCCCAGCTAATTTTGTATTTTCAGTAGACGGGGTTTCATCATGTTGGTCAGGCTGGTCTCGAACTCCTGACCTCAGGTGATCCACCTGCCTCATCCTCCCAAAGTGCTGGGATTACAGATGTGAGCCACCGCACCCAGCCTGATTTTTCATTTTCTAAAACTTCTTTTGTTTATTTATTCCTCTATGAATACGCAGTTCTTATATTGACTTTATATGCAGAATATTGCTCACTGTTTAAGATCTGTCACAATGGCTGGCTCCTTCCAGATAGCATTCCCACATCCCTGTGTGGGAATACGTTTTTTCTCCGGTGCTCTCCCAAGGTCAAATTATTTTTTGTTTGATAATCATGCCATTTCCTTGCTCAATCCACTTTGAAGATCACACTCTGAAGATCCAAACTCCTCATCATAGCCAAAAAGACCCGAAGGATTTGGTGCCAGACAGCTTACCAGATATCATACCCTTTCTCAATCTCTCCCTATTTGCCCACTCCAGCCACGGGGGTGTTCACTTTTGTTCCACAAATATGCCAAACTTATCCCTCCTGGGTGTCCCGTCTACTAGTTTTTACTTCCCATTTTAAATTCTTCTCTGACATGATCTCATCATGGATACCTCTCAGTTACTCATATCTTGGCTTCAATGGCTTCAAGTCAGAGGCAGCTTTTCTGACCACCAATCTGAATTAAACTCCCAGTGTGCCTCTAGTACATCAACTTGCTTGATTGGTTTTATTGTACATTATTAGTCCTTAATCATATCTTATCAATCAATAATTCATTTGTTGATTTTCTGTCACCCTCAACTGCAATGTGAAATCCAGGGGAGCAGAAACATACTGGGTTTGTTGAAGTCTATACCAAGGCACTCAAATAGGTGTATGAAATATATGGAGAAAAATTTTTGAATAAATGAATGAATTACTAGATAAATGGATATAATAAATTTCATGCATGCATAAACACATGCTAGACACTCTACTTGGTACTGAAAATAGCTTTAGAGTACAGGGAGCATGCACTATTTCAAAGATAGCTTTTTGACATAGTGTTTTTTTGTTTTTGTCCTTACTTTTTCCTTTAAGAAGTATCCATTGAGATGATCTGAAACTTGGGTAAAATTTTTCCAGGTAGTTATGAATAAAAGAGGAGAAAGACATTCCATTAAAGATGGAAAAGTCTATGGATATCGTGAGATGGGAAGAAAGGCTGAGTACTTGAAAGAAGGACAGAGAGACAGGAATACACTGAACTGAGAATGGGCCACTGGGCAAAGTAGGCCATAGGGCCTGAGATGAGACAATGGCTCCTGGAAACAAGCCTGCAATGTAATGTTAGATACAGATAACTAAACAGCCAATAAACAATGTGATGGGATGGTCAAAACAAAAGGAGCCTGACACAGGTTCTAGGATGAGTGGACAAGCTGTTGGCAGTGGGACGGTCCAGGGTTGGGGGAAGCAGTGTGCAGGTGATCAGATAAGAGGAGATAGGTGTTCTGGGCAGAGTGTGATCATGTGAAACCCCCACGAATTAGGAGGGCTATAATTGAGAAGCTGAAAGTTTTGTAGTGTATACGATCTAGCATGGTGTACAGTAAGTCCTCAGAAAATACCTTTTATTTAACATAGTTTCATAATAATGTTGATGAGACTAAAAAATGTTGAATCTCAGCCAGGGCCACCATCTGTGCAGAGTTTGCATGTTCTCCCCAGATTGGCGTGGGTTTTCCCCAAGTCCTCTGGTTTCCTCCTTCATTCCAAAGCTGTGCACATTAGGTGAATCAGTGTGTTTCTAAATGGTCCTGGTGTGAGTGGGTGTGGATGTGAGTATGAGAATGCCCTACAATGGAACAGTGCCCTGTCTGGGGTGGGTTCCCGCCTTGCACCCTGAGCTGCGGGCAGGCTCCGGCCATCCACAACCCTGAACTGAAATGACTGGGTGAATAGTTATTGTATGTACATTTATTCATCTCTCTCTTTTTTTTTTTTTTTTTTTTTTTTCTTGAGACGGAGTCTCGCTCTGTCCCCCTGGCTGGAGTGCAGTGGCGTGATCTCACGGCAAGCTCCCCCCACCCAGGTTCACGCCATTCTCCTGCCTCAGCCTCCTGAGTAGCTGGGACTACAGGCGCCCGCCACAATGCCCGGCTAATTTTTTGTATTTTTGGTAGAGATGGGGTTTCACTGTGTTAGCCAGGATGGTCTCTATCTCCTGACCTTGTGATCCACCAGCCTCGGCCTCCCAAAGTGCTGGGATTACAGGTGTGAGCCACCGCGCCCGGCCTCATCTCTCTTAAATATCTATATAACTCACATCCATTTCAGTGTCTAATGTAAGAAGTGTTTTGATCTTTATTTCGAAGTTTTGTGATGTTCCTGTGACCAGAAATCTGCCCCAGGAACTTACATCTTGTTTATATCAAGTAGCCTATGGTAAAACTGGTTTCATTAGGTGGCATTTTGAATAAAGTTGCAGTTTCCAAGAACTATTGATGTTGTTAAGTGAGGACTTACTCTATCAGGCGGGGCAGTGCCTCTAATAAAAGTTGGAAAAACAAAGATCATCCCATGAAGAGCCTGTGAGACACAAAGTTAGCGCATGTTTATCACTAGAATTACCTTATGCTGCTCAGCAAACACAAGGAGCACTCTGTGATGATTTTGGAGAATTCAATTTAAGGCGTAGTGATACCCCAGATACATTCATGCCAAGTTTTAGTATTTCCTCTCTTTAAGAAGACTCTTTATTTTGAAAGAAAATACGACCATAATTAAACTATCAAAAGGCTACAACAGGCCGGGCGTGGTGGCTCACGCCTGTAATCCCAGAACTTTGGGATGCCGAGGCGGGCGGATCACGAGGTCAGGAGATCTAGACCATCCTGGCTAAGACGGTGAAACCCCTTCTCTACTAAAAGTACAACAAAAATTAGCTGGGCTTGGTGGCGGGCACCTGTAGTCCCAGCTACTCAGGAGACTGAGGCAGGAGAATGGCGTGAACCCTGGAGGTGGAGCTTGCAGTGAGCCAAGATTGCACCACTGTACTCCAGCCTGGGCAACAGTGGAAGACTCCCTCTGAAAAAAAAAAAAAAAAAGCTACAACACAACATCTTGCACTTCTGAAAAAATACTATTTGCAAAAAACAAAACAAAACAAAACAAAGCAAAAAACCAAACAACCAAACCAACAACAACAACAAAAAACTCCCTTTTGCACAATTGAAGAAGCAGTTATCCTATATTTCACCCCGTCTGTCAGACCCCAGGGGTATACAGCACATATGCTTTCTATCTGGTTTCAAACATGTGCTTAGATGTCAGGCATCCCTCGGGACAAAAGGAAAAATGAATTTCAAACAACATGAAAAAATGGAATAAATATCATGCTTAAAGACTGAATTTCCCCATCTGCCTCATCATATGCAGCAAAAACTAAAGGATCCTACCGCTCTTCACAGAAACATTCCTTAAAGATGTTCATTGAGAATTTTTGAACATTTATTATGTTATTAGGTTATTTATGACTGGGAAAAAATATTATTAAAACTGATAATATGGGAATGTTTTTAGTTATAAATTCAATTAACAAGGTGATGGGGCTAAATGTGTTCTTTACACATGATTTATTGTATCTAAGGACCTTGTGTCTGTCAAGAGTTTCAGTAGCAGCTTCCATATGGGAAGGATGTCTTGCGATGGTGTATGCAACATGAAAAGAGTCTGACAAGTTGGAAGATATATATACACACACACATAAATATATATATATATATGTATGTATGCATATACATATACACCAGAAATAGATATTCATTTAAGACATTTCATTAAATGAATGTGAAGTAATTCACAGCATAAAAAACAAATTTAGAAATATCAGAAAAAATAAACTTTAGAACATACAACCACTAAGAATGTAGTGAAATCTATGAGAAGAAATATTAACTGAGTATGACACTCTTAAATATTTGCAATGTGAGTTAGCTTTCTTGAAGTGGAAGGGGATCCATGAATTCTGACATCCGGGAAACATAGAAGAGGGGGAACATTCCATTCCTTCAAAATTCTAGAGGAAAATAGAAATATGGAACTTACTTTTTTTACAAACCACTTAAACTGGTTTCTTACAGACCAGGCACTATTCTAACTTTTAGAATTAGCATATACAAATATGAACCACAAAGTCCTTATAAACAATCCTATTAGATGCACACTATTATTGGACCTATATTATTTCATGTTGTAGGTGAAAGAAATGGGAAATGGAGAGGTTAAGTAACTGTCACTACCAATAAGTGGCTAAGCTGAATTGGAAACTAGGCCATTCAATATGAATTCTGTGCTTGGAACTTCTACAGTTTGGTGGCATATCCAACACATCTAAACTGCAACCTTAAGGGAGGAGACCACCCCTCATATTGTCTTATGCCCAATTTCTGCCTCCAAAGAAAGAAGAAGTAAAAACTAAAAGGCAGAAATGAAATCCACAGACAGACAGCCCAGCACCACACCCTGGGCCTGGTAGTTAAAGATCGACCCCCGACCTAACCGGTTATGTCATCTATAGATTCCAGACATTGTATGGAAGAGCATTGTAAAAATCCCTGTCCTGTTCTGTTTCATTCTGATTACCGGTGCATGCAGCCCCCAGTCACATACCCCCTGCTTGCTCAATCGATCACAACCCTCTCACACGGACCCACTTCGAGTTGTGAGCCCTTAAAAGGGACAGGAATTGCTCACTCGGGGAGCTCGGCTCTTGAGACAGGAGTCTTGCTGATGCTACCAACCAAATAAACTCCTTCCTTCTTTAACTCCATGTCTGAGGAGTTTTGTCTGCGGCTCGTCCTGCTACAACCTAAACTGTCCAAGCAACCCTAAAAGGCCCAACGGAGTCAACACTACTTTGTTAGTAACATGGTGAATTATGCATTTAATTCTAATTTTGATGACATAAAAATAAGAATTTTATCGGAGGGGGTTTATGTTTACATGTTCTGGGGAAAATGTTGCAACATAATGTAGATGGATTTTGATCTATGTCACTTTGTTGTAATCTCTCCTTGGTCATTTGAAATGTGTATGACAAATTGTTTTTGTGAATTTGGAACTAGGAACCATAAGTATGTCTTTGCTTTAAAATAGCACAAAAATTCCAAATAAATCTTTCTCAGCAATTCCTTTCAAGCTTCTGCCTTGATCTTGAAAACTGATTCTGTCTTTATTTTGCTTTCATGGCTCTCATCAAAATTTTTGCTCAGCAATCCATCAACACTGCTGTTGTCAACATAAACAATGGAATCTACAACGTGATTCCAATCATCTGTGCTCAATCTTGATCTTTTAAGATTCATCAGCAGCAATTGACCCAGTTGAAAGGCTTCCTTCATTCAATTTCAGAACACCACACTTCTTGTCTTCCTCCTGCACTGACCACTTTTTTTTGCTCTTTTTATTTTATTTCATTCCTCTGATGTTTTTCACTCCCATGCCCCCGAGCCTAGATCTTAGATTTCTATTCTTGTCTGAACTTGTTGCATTAGTGATCAAATCCTGGGTCAAGCTGGGTAAAATCATTCTGTTGTGCCTGGGTCTGAATCCCAATTCTACCGCTTACCAGGTGTGTGATCTTGGAAAATGTTACCTTAAACTTTTAGCACCATTTTCTCATCTGCTAAATGAACATAATGTTAATAGTGCCTTTCTCATACAATTCTTATGAGGATTACTTAAACAATATAAGGCACATTAAAATCATAGAATAACACCTGACATAGAAAGTGTGATGTGTTTGTTTGTTTAAATAAACAAATCTTAGTCAATATCATATAACATATCTACTAGGATGAACTCACCCCTGAATTTCGTATGAATATATCAAATTTCCTTGTCAACATTTCTCCTTAGTTGGCTAAAGGCAGCTCAGATTTCATTTGTTCAGTTAATGGCAAAGCTATATTCCCATTGCTCAGGCAAGGTACCATGAATTCACCTTGGATCTTTCTAATTTCCTCACACTGCATATATAATACATCACCAATCATCTTGTCTCAACCCTCCTTCCTTTGCTCACCCGTTGTTCTGCTGTATCTCTGTTCCCACCTAGTATCATTGCTCACCAGGTTGTTGTACTTGCCTAAAAAGGAGCTTCCTAATTCCACCCCTGGTCCTCTATAGTGCACTATCAACACATCAGCCAGAGAAGTCCTCTGAAAAGATAAAATGGATCAAGGTCCTTCCACTGCCCTCAAGGCCCCACTGCCTGTCAAACCTCTTCTTTTTTTATTTTTTCTTTTTCTTTTTTTTTTTTTTTTTTTTGAGATGGAGTCTGGCTCTGTCACCCAGGCTGGAATGTAGTGGTGCAATCTCAGTTCACTGCAACCTCAGTCTCTGAGGTTCAAGCAATTCTCCTGCCTCAGCCTACTAAGTGGCTGGAATTACAGACATGTGCCACTACACCAGGATAATTTTTGTATTTTTAGAAAAGACGGGGTTTCACCATGCTAGCTGGGCTGGTCTTGAACTCCTGACCTCCAGTGATGCACCCACCTCGGCCTCCCAAAGTGCTGGGATTATAGGCGTGAGCCACTGTGCGCGGCTGAACCTCTTCTATAATCGTTCTCCACTCTCTCCAAGCTTCCATCACATTGGCCTTGTTGGTTTTTAAATAGCTCTCACCTTGATGACTTGAAATTTATGATTTAATTTGGAAAGCTCTTATTCAGACACTTTCAAGGTTTGCTCCTGTATCTATTTCAAGTCTTTTCAAATGTTATCAGGAAGATATTCTTGAAACATATTTTCAGAATTTGCAAATTATCATTTCCTCTTATCTGTACAACACAGAAACTTCCTGGCACTCTTCCCAGCTAATTTTCTGCATAGCATTTATCATTTTTGATAAACTTACTTATACATAATTTAAATATTATATAATTTAATTACATGTTTGTATTCTCCTCACTAGAATCTAAACACCAACATGGTTAATAACACTTAATGATTTTTTAATAAATTTATCCACAACCCAGAGAAGAATCCTTGACACAAAATAATATTGAGACAATTTTCAACACTATATTTAAGGAAATTAATCCATGAGTCTATAATCCATCCCCCTACCTCTAAGCATATTGATATTTCATGTAAACTAGGGATAAAATTATTAAGGAGATAAAATGAAAGGGCAAAGTGAATTCTTACTTTTCTCTCTGTCACCCATAATGTCACCCAAATATGTCTGTTTATATATTTGAAATATAAAAGCATTTAAGAATGTCAAAAATATACATTTGACATATAATATTAATTCTCAAATCTAATCTGCCAATGTTTAAATCTTTCTTAGTTGTAGTTTTAATTGACACGTCATAATTGTATAAGTTTACGGGGTATAATATGATGGTTAGATACATGCATGCATTATATAATGATTAAATCAAGCTAATTATTTTCATTTAATAATTATTAAAAATAATTTATATAATTTATGTAAGTAGACATAGATACAAAGAATGTGCTCTTCTTTTTCTTTTTTTTTTTCTTTATTATTATTATTTTTTGTGTGTGACATAGTCTTGCCCTGTCACCCAGACTGGAGTGCAGTGGCATGATCTTGGCTCACTGTAGCCTCTGCCTCCCCATTTCAAGTGATTCTCCTGCCTCAGCCTCCCAAGTACCTGGGATTACAGGCACCTGCTACCATATCTGGTTAATTTTCTTTTCTTTTCTTTTTTTTTTTTTTGTATTTTTAGTAGGGACAGGGTTTCACCATGTTGGCCAGTGCTGGTTTTGAACTCTTGACCTCAATTGATCTGCCTGCCTTGGCCTCCCAAAGTGCTAGGATTATAGCCGTGACCCACCGTGCTCAGCCCAGTGTTCCCTTCTTAAAAGGTAGTTTTACTATTTTTAGCATATTCTGAAATATCCATGAATTGTGGTTAAATGACAGAGGTTATTATGAAGTCAAGAAAAGTGATTTATTCTACTTTTAGTTCAAAGATAAAATGTACATTTCCCCATATATTTATCTTAGTAATCAGTCTTAGTTTATATGGCAGAAAAATTTAGCTGAGTTCCTAAGTTCTGTATCTCTCTTCTCTAGGCTGGTTCCTGGGGAATGCAGCACAGTCTTGTTAGAAAACAGGTCAAGGAAAACGAAGTGCAATGCTATACAATATAACAAAGTTGATACAGTTTGAAATCATTATATGAGCTTGTGTCAAAGAATCCATACTTAATCCTCATTCCGGAGAAAGAAAAAATGGTAGCAGAAAAAGATTTTTGAACTGGAGGAGTATATTATTACCTGTCAAATGAAAAAGATGGTTATTTGTCCCTAGTATGGGGTGTAGAATGGGGTATACCCAATGCAGAAGTAGCCCAAATTACAGTATCTGGCATGTTATTCTGACTGTTTTCAAAGATAGGGTAGTGTGACTTTCTCAAAACTCAGATGAAATAATAGAAAAATATGAACAAAAATAGATTCCAATGGCAAATATATATAAAAAATTATCTGCCATCTGGATTAGCCACACTACAGTTCTCCTTAACTAAAATAGATAATTATGTACTGACTACATAAAAATAATCATTGCCAAGGGATATTTACATTAAACTAGAGAATCAGAAACTGAATCTGTTTGTATCTCCTTAACAGGTTCATGATTGTCCTTGAATAACTGATTTTATTATTTCCTGCCCGGTCTTGACATTCTTATAAAATTGGCAAATGTAGTTGTATCATGAACTGATTTAAAAGAATGCTGGGGAAATTAACAGATTAGTCTTTTTCAAAAGATTTAAAATTTGATTAAAGTTTCTATCTTTAACACAAAATGAAACTTGCCTCACTGTGTGTGAATTACTCATTTGAACCCAAAGACCTTTGATTAGGATAATTTTTCAAATATAAACAATTAGTAACAGACCATTTATTTACTAAATGTTATAGGAGAGAGCCAGCTGTCTCTATTTCCTTTCCTTGACAATTTGAAGTTAGAATTTTCTCATGACATTTAGCCATTTATAAATGTTCAGTTAAACATGGCAGTTGTTGTGGATTGGATATTTGTAAGGTCATTTTTCATAGGCTGCCCCAGAAGAAACATATTTCAATCCAAGCAAATGATTAGCATTTCCGTATGATTTGACTCTACTTTTTCTATGGCCCAGAAACATATCTTAACACTTGCTCAATTTAATTTGATGTGGAAAAGGCCTCTTTTTAATCAACTTTAAAATTATGTTCTGTTGACTTGCAAATGAGAGGTCAATGCTAATTGAGAGAGGCCTTAAAAACTCTGACATCTTTGATCCCTGCACAAAGATTCCACGCTCAGTATGTTCTGATACTTGGCTTTTCTATATTCCCTTACGAGGTTAAGAAGATGAATGCTCATTGCTTTTAATCCTTACCATGATTTATGAGCCTCTTGGTATCTTTTCCCCAGAGCAGCTACAACTGTGTGGTTGTTCTGCCTGCTGCTTAAATTACACAGACATCTGCAAACTAAATTATGGATTGTTGTCCCATAGACCATAACCGAGAATTCTCTTCATCATTCCTGCAGTATAATATTTTTTTTTTCTGATTAGAACAAAGAACATGTATGTATTTCCTTGCTTCTGTAGTAAGGGCATTTTAAGCTAATTTGAATGATAGCACAATAACCTGGATTGTGATCTATCACAAAAAATCAAAGCAGCATGAAATATAACAAGGTAGCTGTAAAGCCAGAAAGAGAAAAAAAAAAAAAAAAAGATCCCCTATTTATTTATATCTTTCATCTTTATTTAAGGCATTGAATATTTAGACTCACAGAAGGAAAGTGACCTTTAAGATTAACTGAAAATATGCACCATGGAATAAAATGCATGTAAATGACCTTTATGTCTCTGAGTGTGAATGATTTTAAGAGCATCTTGTGATCTGATCTATGACTATTTAAATTAAACACTGAGCAAAGAAATGGAAAATTACATAAAGGATAATTCATGGAAGATTGGGATATGTTTTTTAATGTAGTCTTTTTCTGCTGGTCTCACTTGTAGTAAACCTATTTTAATAATCTGGAGGCTTGAAGCAATCACGAGTAATTGGAATAACTCTTTTGTCTGAATTAAAAGGCTGGTAGAGTCTAAGTTGGAAAAATCAACTGCTTCTGTATTTTTCCTTTCTTTTCTCTTCTTGTTATTCTGTGTAGATGATGAATCATAATTCCCAATAATAAGCCCACTGTGAAATCCTAACAGGTATGTCTCAAATTATTAACCTTTGACAATTACCAAAATTAGATATATCCCTACATTTATCTTCTTCAGATGTGTTAATTGCAACTCTAACAATAACCTGTCAGGGAAAATCACACGAACAAAATTTACCAAATGATTTCTAGTTATGCCTTACAAAGTATATTTAAAAAAAAAAAACAGATGGCTCTGCAATTAATTTTTTGAACCCTGTTGTCAACTCAGCAGGACACAGTGAACACTAAAGAAATGCTCAAATCCACTCCTGGCTGAGCAGATCTGCTGTTGCCTCCGTGTTTCCATCAGTTTCTGTTTCACCTCATCACTGCTGAAAGGCAATGTTTTCTGAGTGTCAGGACCTGATATTCATACCAATGACCTAAAGACTTGCTTTTTTAAAGATAGATCCTAGATTTGTTTGCCTCTGTGTCAGTGAAAAGCTCACTTACAAAACTTTCCATTTGTCGACACTCTTTGTATCCTCATCTTCATAAAATAAAGTATTAGTGTAATATTGAAGTATTCTACTTAGTTGATATGGTTTGGCTTGTGTTCCCCATCCAAATTTCATCTTGAATTGTAGCTCCCATAACTCCCACAGGTTGTAGGAGGTACCCAGTGTGAGGTAATTGAACCATTGGGTGGGACTTTCCCATGCTGTTTTTATGATAATGAATAAGTCTCATGAGATCTGGTGGTTTTATAAAGGGACATTCCTCTGAATATACTCTCTTGCCTGCCACCATGTAAGATGAACCTTTGCTCCTCCTTTGCCTTCCACCATGAAGGTGCAGCCTCCCCAGCCATTTTTCTTTATAAATTACCCAGTCTCAGGTATGTCTTTATTAGCAGTGTGAGAACAGACTAATACATTAGTTAAAACCCTAAACTATTTAAACATATCTTGAAATAAATTATTTTTGAATACTTATTTAATTTCCTAAGAAAGTATACAGGACAGATGGAAATAGAGTTAAATTGGTGCTCCCAAAAGATCTAATATATATAACCTCCCAATCTCTTGCCAGCAGTCATCTTCTTTACACACACACACACACACACACACACACACACACACAATCCCCACATCAGGTTATTCTTCTACATTCAAAAACAAACCAACTAAAGCAACGAAACACAGCTCCACATCCTATAAAAGATAAAGTCCCAATCCCAGACATAGTTTTCATTTCATTAAAGTTTCTTCATCATGTAAGCCTATTCTTCTGGATTTATCTGCCAGCTATTCCCATATTTGACACATATTTCATTCTCTAACTCCTCAAGTATTATAAAATTCACCACATATGAAATGATATCATATATCTTTGTACCTTTTATATATCTATACCCTCTTCTTTACATATTTTTATCTCTCTTTATAGTCTAGTTCAAATGTCCTTGGTCTGCATTTTCCCTACTCTTTCCAACTATTACAGGAAGAAAAAAAATGCCAACTTCAACCATATTTTTCATATTGGAACAAGAAAGTATTCTATAAATGATCAAAGAATGCTCAATTAACCATATGAAAGAAGAAAGATTTCCTTTCTCTTTCCCTTTACTTTTTTGCATGATTTACAATAAACTAATATAATTACTTATTAACTAAACATGAATGTGAGAAATTAATAGAATGATAGTTTTGCAAAATATTAAAGAAATAATACATTGCCCTATGTGATTGTTGAAAAAGAAAATTATAAAAGGGGGTGGTAACATCATAAACAGGGTCCAGAGCATTACTCTATTCAAAGTTAAATTAATAAAAGAAAAATTTCTTTCTTAATAAAGAAATGTTAATAATCAGTTAATATGACTTGAAACCTATATATTCATTGTTCTTGATTATCACTCTCTATTTTATTATAGCATTCCACTGAGATTATTCTCAGCTCTATTTGCTTATGTAGCATTTATGAAAATCCTCACATTAAAAAGAAAATAATTTCAAGCCATCCTCTTCAAATGCCTTCTGCATCGATATGAATTCTACTCTAATTAAAAACAAATGAACATGACAATTTCTTTAAAATGATCCTTCCTCAAGTCATTATCTTTAGTTTTATGTTAAACAAATATCAAACTATTTTTATTTCTTCTTATCATATATAGCACAGAGTGAACTATAAGACATTTGCAAAGAGTGTGAGTCTCTTCTCATTTATCTGGGCCTTTGGATGTTTTAATGCTCCATTATGCTTTAAAGAAAAGGAGAGAAAGTGCTGCATTTATCATTGGAATGGCTTAGTGTTAATTTTTCATTATTCATATTTTCATCACAGATAATACTGAGGTTGATGTAATCATGGATATTTAAGAATATGGAGTTGCCTTTTACAGGAATTAAAAGTCAAAGTGTTCACTTCTCTTATTCTATAAATAGAACATCTGGACTGAAACCCCAAACCAAAATTATCCATCGTCAGAGATTTAGAAATTAATTAAAATTTTCTACAAAAAATGCAAAAATTTCACAAAGAAAAGGTAAGAAATTTTCTACATAGAAATTTTGAATATTGAAGAGAACAAATTGATAGATAAAAGAGATGACCATGGGGTGGAGGAATTATTAACAGTGGAGATATTAACTGGTTCATTCTATTTCAATCTTATAATCTTACATTTTTAATCTAAAATTTGAATTTTTTCCTCAAATCTTATAGTTGAAATTAATTGATAATGTTTTAAAACTATACTAAAGCCTAACCTTTACTGAATAAGTTAATCTTATAAAAGGATCATGATAAAGAAAAACAAAAGGCTTCATCTTTCTACTTCAGAAATATGGGCATGCATAGAGAGTTTGAACAAATATCACAGGAAGATTCATAAAGCCACATTAGTTTAATTACACATCTGCCTTATCTCTTCAACCTTGTCTTTCTGAGTTGTTATATCAATGGTTAGTCTTAACTGATCACTGATTAGAACTGAGAATATCAAGCTTGTTTTGACTACAGCCTAAGTAAGAGGAGATTCTCCCATTACCAAGAGAGGAGTGTCAAAGCAGTACTCTAATTACTACCTCTGTGAAGGTTAACTGTATCTGTCTAAATCTCAATGTTTAGATTCCTACCATCAGCAAAGGAAAAGCAGATTACAATTGCCAGTGCAAGAAACAATTGAACCCGATTGTGCCATATCAATATTCGTAAAGACGAGAGAATTTATGACTTTATCTCTCTGTTTCCTATGGGTGACTTTCAACAGAGGTTTGCCTTTGAAATGAGACATATCCAATTTAACAAACATAATACCCGCTAATTATGAGGGACTAGGCAAAGTGTCATAAAAATAGAATATAAAAGACGGAAATAACTTTCTGTTCTTTAGGAGGCACATAGCCATTAGATCTTCTCAAACCTGCATGTAAATTGAAACTGTGAGGAAAAATACAACAAAGAAACTAAAAAATAAAGAATTATAAAAATAATTATATATTCTAAAAAATGTAGAAATAACTGGTTACTTCAAGTTTCATGATTTTGTTGTGTTGACATCAACTGTCTGTAAATATACAAATATTTGAATATTTTGATTTCCAGTAAACATTTTTTAAAGTAAAGAAGTTTTAAATAGGATTTGCGTTTTCAGGTATTAATTAAGAAGGTAAAAGCATATATCTCAATAAGATTTTTTTTACCTACCTTTAAAAAGGCTGGCATTCTTTAAAACTCGCTGCTGCTCCTGGGATCCAGCTTGGCTATATTCCTCAAAGAGTCAAGCTGTTAGGTGACAGAGCTGGAAAGACAAACATAGACAGTCAGAATGTTAACTGTCTTTTCTAATAAACATTTATTTTAGAATATTTTTACATTTTCTTAAAAGTTGCAAAGATGGTATTGAGAGTTCCCGAATACCTCACATCTGATTATCACTATTGCTAATATCTTACCTTATAATTATAAGTGCATTTGTCAATGTACTTTTGATGTATGTACAATGTACTTACAATGCTGCTTTTGATACATTGTGATAGATAGTGATACATTGTAGTAGATGGATCTAAATGAACCAATATTGACACATTATTCTGATTTCACTAGTTTTTCTCCTAATGTCATTTTTCTTTTTTTTTTTTTTTTTTTTTTTTTTGAGACGGAGTCTCGCTCTGTCGCCCAGGCTGGAGTGCAGTGGCCGGATCTCAGCTCACTGCAAGCTCCGCCTCCCGGGTTCACGCCATTCTCCGGCCTCAGCCTCCCGAGTAGCTGGGACTACAGGCCTAATGTCATTTTTCTATTCCAGGATATCACATTGCATTGTCATTACGTCCCCTTGGCCTCCTCATGGCAGTGATAGTTTCTTAGACTTTCCTTGTTTTTGATGAACTTGAACGTTTTGAAAAGCAATGGTCGGACATTTATAAAATATCCTTCAGTTGGAATTTGGCTGATGTATTTCTAATGATTAGACTGGGGTTATGAGTTTTTGGGAGGAAGACCATAGAGGTAAAGTATCATTTTTGTCACTTCATATCAATGGTACGTGTGTCATCAGCATGACTTATTACTGTTGACACAGATCTTGGTCAGCTGACTGGGGTACTTATTGCTGTTGATGCAGATCTTGATCAGCTGACTGGGGTACTTATTTCTGCTTACACAGATTTTGATCAGCTGACTAGGGTACTGTTTGCCACCATTTCATACTATAAAGTTTCTTTTGTTCCTCCTTTCCATACTGTACTTGAAAGCAAGTCACTAAAAGCAGCCCACAGTCAAGAGATAGGGAGTTAAGCTCCATCTGCTGGAGGAGAAAATGACATAAATTATTTGAAATTTTGTGAGAGAAATTTACCTATTCTCCCCATTTGTCTGTTTCCTTGTTTTTGTATTCATTCATTCAGTAATTTATATGTATCAGTGTAATCTCATGGATATTTATTTTGTACTTCATGTTATAACACAATACTACACTGTTTATTTTGTTGGTCTAATTGTTTTAGCTTTGGCCTTTGCGAGCTCTTTCAATTCACCTCTATGTCTTTTTCGACATACCATATTGGCTTGTTTAGTGAGTACTTCCTTAAGTCCTGGCATGATAAGATAGTCCATGTTAATTTCAAAATGCATAATATAAATGTTATAATCTTCTTGCCTCAGACCTAGACTCAGCCATTTTTTTCAAGGATCTCTGGTTCCTTTTATCACAGAATGGTGAGAAATCAAGATCTGACCACTAGTTATGGTTCCTTGCCACTGGGGTGCCATTACTTCTAAGCCCTCTCAGTGAACTGAGCTAGGAAATTTATGTATTTATATTAACATGTATATGCAGACATCCATAATTGTCTCTATATCTATCAATCTGTATCTATAATTAGATAACATTATTTCATACTGACAACTTCAATCTGTATCTATAATTAGATAACATTATTTCATACTGATAACTTTAACTCTTCAGTTTCATATTGTTAACTTCAGGCTGATAACTTCAACTTCCTCAATATATATTAAACAAACAGCATTTTGGGTGTAATAGAGTATATATTAAAACCACATTTTTCATTTCTTTATGAAATGCTCCTCTCTGAGTATTATTTCAAGAGTGATTCTTATAAAGATGTCCGCACAAGTGAGAAAACACGTTCATGGTGCCTGATTCTGAAGAATCATTAAGAAAATCCATGGACATTTATTTTCATTCATTTCTACTAAAGTTCATTATGCTTGAAAAAGAAAAGTAGCTTTTAATACTGTGTGCATACAACCACAGCTATCTGATTTTTTTTTTTTAAACAAATACCATACACTGCAACAATAAAAAGGACATGAGGAGATACATACTGCTTTATAAAATTTAATATATTTTCTTCTACTGAGGCATTGTATTACTATGACCATGTCTTCATATAATTCAATTTTTTAAGACAAAAAGTCTCAGTTCAATTATACTTATGTGAAAAATGTAATTTTAAATGAAATTATAAAATAATTATAATTAATGCACTTGTTAATCATTATAGCTAAATGGTAATTAGAATGTATAAATGCTTATCATTTTTATTACAAATGTTTAGTAGAAAATACAGGTAGTAACAAGGTAGACTAATAATCCATGCGGGATAACTTATTTTCTGAAAGTAAAAACACCAACTCATTTTAACATTCTGTTATTCTGATAACTAATAAAGGTTTCCCTGTCAAACAAAATCTTTAGGTTTAAAAAACATTAAAGTGAGACATAAACTTCCAAGAAATTCTAAGCCATTTCATTCCCTTCAACTGTGTTAGATATTTTGGTTAAAATGTAATAATATCTATATCAGTTTCCTGTGGCTGTGACAAGTAATTACCATACATGTAGTGGCTTAAAGCAACAGAAACTTATCCTCTCACAGTTTTGGAGGTCAGAATTCTGAAATAATTAAAGACTGAGCTGAAATAAAGGTGTTACGGTGCTACCATCCCTTCAGAGGGTCTAGAGGAAAATCCATTTCTCGCCTCCTCTAGGTTCTCGTGACTGCCATCGTGCCTTGCCTTGTGGCCATTTTCAATATTCAAGGCTAATATCATCAAATTTCTTTCTCCTCCTCTACGTTGCCTTTTCTTCTGTGTATTCAAATCTTCTGCCTCTCATTTTTAAGAATGCATGTATTTACAATTTAGGCCTATTCAGCTAACACAGGATAATCTTCTCATTTTAAGATCCTTTATTTAATCACAGCTGCAAAGATCCTTTCTTGTCATATAGGTTAACATTCAAAGGTTCTATGAATTAGAACATGGCTGTCTTTGGGAAGTCATTTTTCAATCTACCATAGATCCTGAGGATTAAGCTCTGATTTTTTTTTTTTTTTTTATCTTGCCCAAATTCCTATCTAAGGGGTCTGGAGAGTCATGCCCTATAAGCCATCAATTCTCATCAGATGGGTTTTATTTAATCCTATATATCATGACGTACCTTCCATCCTGACTCAGGCATAACATTAGGAGACAAGGAAGAAAATCAAAAGATTTTACCCCAAAACATGTTTCTTTGCCATATCTTGAAATGTCCCTGCAAAGCTGTCCTTCCTGGTGACAAATTTGCATGTGTAAAGAATTTCTATTAACATAGGTAGATCTTTTTCTTCCAGGTCTTCCCAGTGCTAAGGAGTTTAACTAAAAGTCTAGCACCTTTTAAAAATATGAATAGGAAGCATTTGTCATCTATTGTCTCTAAGGGCAGCCAATATAAGACCTCAAAAAGAACCTTGGTCTCCACAATATTTGATCTTAACTTGAACATTTCCTTTCTATGGATCCCAGGTCTTTAGATAAACTCAATCATCAATCAGAAAATGTTTAAATTTACCTATAGCCTGGAAACCACCACCTCCCACCCCAAAGCTTTGAGTTGTGCCACCTTTCTGGACCAAAACCATGTATTTCTTAAATGTATTTGATTGACGTCTCATGCCTCCCTAAAATGTATAAAACCAAGCTGTGCCCTGACCATCTTGGGCACATGTTCTTACGACTTCCTGAGGGCTGTGTCATGGGCCATGGTCACTCACATTTGACTCAGAATAAACCTCTTCAAACATTTTACAAATATTTTCATTGACAACCAACTTATAGATCTACTTCCCATCCCCTTCCATATAGGAGAAAAAAAATATTCTAATAAAACCACTTCCTCATGACTCTATCTCACTACAAGACAGTGTGTATGGCTAAGGCAGCAGAAATATACACACACAATGAAAGGGTGTTTTAAAATACTGTTTAAGACAACCTAGGACAGGCACATAATTAACTTGCTTAGAAAGACAGATAGACGTTACTTAATAATGAAACTCTAACAACTATTTCTTTCCCTTCAGACTAGGACTACTGATAACCTGCAATTATGTGTGACAAGCTGAACAAAACCACAGAACCAGAGTGTCAGACTATGGCTACATAATTTTTAGAAAGATCTTAATTAAGCAAATCTCATAAAAGTTTTTAAAGGAAATATTTTCTAAAGCCAAAAGTCAACTACATTCATAAAGTATGATCACTGGTACAGTACACCTTGTCGGTAGCATCAACTTTCAGGGGAACTTGACGGGAAGAAAAAATGAATCTCAGCCAGGTGCGGTGGCTGATGCCTGTAATCCCAGCACTTTGGGAGGCCGAGGCAGGTGGATCACGAGGTCAGGAGATCGAGACCATCCTGGCAAACACGGCTAAAGCCCGTCTCTACTAAAAATAAAAATAATAAATAAAAAAAAAAATTAGCCGGGTGTGGTGGCGGGCACCTGTAGTCCCAGCTTCTCGGGGGGCTGAGACAGGAGAATGGCATGAACCCGGGAGGCGGAGCTTGCAGTGAGCGGATATCGCGCCACTGCGCTCCAGCCTGGGCGACAGAGTGAGACTCCCTCTCAAAAAATAAAATAAAAAATAAAAAATCTCAAGCTACTAGCAATAAAGTCAGAGGAGTGGGAACTGATGATACAGGAAATCTTTACAGAAAAATAAAGGTATGAATGGCTTCCATAAGGCTTGAATTCCCATCGCTGTTAAGGAAATTCAGGCCTCTTGGGTTGCTTAAAAGAAGGAACTAAGAATGAGCTGCTTACATGCAACTGGTTTGTAGAAGGAGTAGTCCCATCATGGAATGGGAATTAGAATAAAAAGAAACAAACACAAAAATCTTCTGTCCACCAGTACTGGGAACCTTCACAGATACCAGCTGTTCAAGAGGGGCCATAGATAGAAAGAGGTTAACCTTGAGAAGCAGAGGGCAAGCTTGAGCCCAAAGTGTGTAAAGTCCAGATTTGCCCAAATACATACTATGGTGGCTGCAACCCAGAGTAGTAATATGAAGCATGGTATAGCACTGGAGAATCAGTAGGACCTTCGCAGAGCAAGTACCAAAATGTCTTGAAGAGATTCTTTCACAACATAAGACCCTAGATTCCATAGTAAGGAAAAAAAAAAGTGAGAGAACACAATACACCGTCAATGAAACTCAGTGGAGTGACAAAGAGAAAATGTATTTCTTAAGAACTAATAATAATAGAATAATCTGTAATAGACACATAATACATATTTAAAGCCTTCAAAGGAAATGGAAGGAATATAAACTATAAGAAGAGCATGTCAAACACATAACAAACAAATTTGACCAAAAATGCTTTCTCTATATATATTGCCCTAGAGGTAGTCTTATGGGCCACCCATAGCTAATTCTAATATTCATTTGAAAGAACAAAACCCAAGAAGTTCACACACTTTGTTGGAAAGATAAAATTACCCTATCAGATATAAAAAATTATTATAAAAATATGGAAAAAAATTTATGTTATTGGCATAGAGTCTAAATGATACATATAAATATGCAGCAACGTTCCATTTAAATCAGTGGGAAAAGAACAGACTGTTAAATAAGTGGAATAGGAAAAATTCACCATACAGATGCACAAAATCAAAGTACAGTCATCCCTAGGCTGCCGCAGGGATTGGTTCCAGGACTCTCACAGATATCAAGAGCTACAGATGTTCAAGTCCTTTATGTAAAAAGGAATATTATTTGCATATAACCTATGCACATCTCCTGTATACTTTAAATCATCTCTAGATTACTTATAATAATTGCTATGTTATATTGATATTAATTTACATTATTTTTCATTGTTACAATTATTTTTCTAACTATGTTCAATCTATGTTTGGTTGAATACCAAAACATACGCTCCACAAATACATAGGACTGGTTATAGATTTCTTTAATCATCTCATACATTAAAATAACTTTCAGATGTGAAGAAGAAACAGTTTAAAAGTCAAGGACATATATAATTTCTTTTTTTTTTTTTTTCTGAGATGGAGTTTTGCTCTTGTTGCCTAGACTGGAGTGCAAGGGCATGGTCTCGGCTCACTGCAACCTCCACCTCCTGGGTTCAAGCAATTCTCCTGCCTCAGCCTCCTGAGTAGCTGGGACTACAGACATCCACCACCATGCTCAGCTAATTTTTGTATTTTTAGTACAGACAAGATTTCACCATGTTGGCCCGGCTGGTCTTGAATTCTTGATCTCAGGTTATCTGCCCACCTCGGCCTCCCAAAGTTCTGGGATTACAGGCATGAGCCGCCATGTCCGGCCAACATACATAATTTTTATGAAATAGGAAAAGTTTTTTTTAAACAAATATCGAAAGCACAAAATTTGAATTAAAATTAAAATCATATATTCAAAATTAAACTTGCCAAAAAAAAAAAAAGAAAAGCTGTCATTGACTACAAGAAAATATTTCCAATCATGGAACAGAATTTAGTGCAAAGATTATATTAATAATGTCAAAAATCAATAAAGTATTGAATTTGGAAATCTATAAATGGAATATTTACAAAAAGAATAAAAACAGGACTTCTAAAAAGCAAGTAAAAATGATTCCACAGCCATCATCAGATAAATCCAAAATAAGAACAATAATAACACATAATTTCTCACTGAATTAGTTGGCAAAAAAGAGAATAAATATAATGTCTGAAATTATCAATAATTGGCAGGGATGTGGAGTGATGGAAGCTCTCACTCATATCGTGGGTTGGAAATCCACATGGACACAACTGCTTTGAAAAACCATTTGGAATATCTACTAAAAGTGAAATGCAGGTAACCTGGACCCCAGGAATTCTGCTCCTGTATGTATGTCTAAACAAAGTCTTGCCTGTGTGTCTAAGATGTTAAATATAGCTTTGCTCAAATTCCTAAAAATACTGGCATTTTTGAAAAGCATTTTATTTATGACAAATGAAAAATAATTAATTGCTTACATAATTATTTCAACTATTGAATTCAGGAAAATGGTCTTATAACTCATTGGGAAATATTTGTAACTATGATGTGTGTGTGCGTGCATGTGTGTGTACATTCAATTATATATATATGGGGTCTGTGTGTGTTTGTTGAGCATGTGTGATGTTAGAAAAGGTAGTGCAAGGTTTGCTTTATTATATCATGGCTACAATTAAGAATACCAAACCTAACACCCAAGGGGAACAATCACAAAATCATGTCAGTATCACTAAGATGAGTTATAGATACATAAGTCTTAGAAAATACAGTGAGCCAGAGTCATGAACTTTAATAAAACACAACACGAGGGCAAGAAAAGGCTATATTAAGTGAAAGCTGTTAGCTTACAAAGTGATAAGAGTAGAGATTCATTTTATCAGTAAAGAGGATATATTAAAGAATTAGATATACTTTGTGTTCTTCTACGTGGTTCTGGTATAAAGATAAATCCTCTCGTAATTAACTAAGCTACTTCACTGTGGGGTGGTGGTAAAGAAGTACAGTAATGAAAATAAATGACACCAGAAAAATGTAAGCTGAGAGACATGTCAAAAAAATCAGGGGGTAGTTGTGCTTCAACAAGACCCAGGGCATTGGTTCAGAATAAGTACAGTCTGCAAGAGCACAATTCATGAGGCCATTTCAGCTAACCAAAGACAGCGCAGGACTAATATCAGCTGAGGACACGTGGTTATCAAAAGTAGGATAACAGAATTCCTTGCAAGAAGCTGCAACTTGGGCATAGACATACATTTTGTTTCCAATGCCCCTACCATAATGAAAAGAATTTGAAAAAGAGGTAGTCTGTACTAATGCAAGAAAGTAAGGAAAGGAATCAGAGAAATTGCTGCTAAATGTGTGAGATGTCACCAATATCAAAAATTATCCCTGCCAGGTGTGGTGGCTCACACCTGTAATCCCAACACTTTGGGAGACCGAGTTGGGCAGATCATCTGAGGTCGGAAGTTCAGGACCAGCCTGGTCAACATGGCAAAACTCCCCAAAATACAAAAAATCAGCTGGGCATGGTGGCAGATGCCTGTAACCCAGGAGGGTTGAACTCAGGAGGTGGAGGTTGCAGTGAGCCGAGATCTCGCCACTGCAGTCCAGCCTGGACAACAGAGCGAGACTCTGTCTAAAAAGATAATAATAATAATCCCGAGATCCTTGTAATAATTTTCTTTTAAAAACACAATGTTATAAAATAAAATAGGTAGAATAATCCCAGTAAAATCCCACTGATATCTCTTGAAATTAGAAGACTGAGGAACTGAAGTGCATCTGTGGCGCATGGCACTTAGAATTCCTTCAAAGGCAAAAGCAATCACAGTGTGAGGTCCACCACCACGAACAAATAAACTAAATGGGATAGTTTTCTCTATCCCAAGCTTTCTCCTGATACTGCAGAGCATTACTATACTAGAAAAGGAATTCCAACAACACAGAAAGCCAGGTGTGAAAAGTTACAACGGGTGCAGCAAAAAAAAGAAAGAAAAGAAAAGAAAAGAAAAGAAAGAAAGGGAGAAAGGGAGGAAGGGAAGGAAGGGAAGGAAGGGAAGGAAGGGAAGGAAGGGAAGGAAGGGAGGAAGGAAGGAAGGAATGTATTGACAGCTTTTCTCCTGCAAGCACTCTCCAGGCCCTTAGTGTCTCCCAGCTTTCATGAAATGAGCAATCATACTACCAGCTTTCTAACTTCAGATTCTAGAGCATCTGAGTATCTTCTACGTATCAAAGAAGGTTATACAGACCTTTGCAATGTCCATTAGACTTTGTTTGCTATCTCTGTATTCAAAATACCACAGGAGTCCTGGGCTAAAATTTGCGATACAGAAGGATGTTATAGAGTACTTAGAATGCACAACACAGACTGGCTATGGTGGCCCACATCTGTAATCCCAGCACTTTGGGAGATGGAGGCGGGTGAATCACGAGGTCAGGAGTTTGAGACCAGTCTAGCCAACACGGTGAAACCCCATCTCTACTAAAAATACGAAACAATTAGCTGTTCATGGTGGTGGGTGCCTGTAATCCCAGCTACTCAGGAGGTTGAGGTAAGAGAATCGCTTGAACCCAGGAGGCAAAGGTTGCAGTGAGCTGAGATTGTGTGACTGCACTCCAGCCCGGGCCACAGTGTGAGACTCCGTGTCAGGAAAAAAAAAAAATGCACAACACATTACGAAAAATGATGTTTGAAAGAAAGTAGATATATTTTTGAGTAATTATAAGTGTCATACAATTATTTTTATAATAAAATGATAGCATATTATTACTAATTAGTAATTTCTCATGGAAAAATTAGAGACTATGGGTCAAATGAAATAAAATATGAGAGATAACTTGTTAAAACACAGAGTAAGATAAAAATATGTCTGCCTGAAGTATGTCAATTGACAGTATCATAACCTTTAAAATCACACTGAAGATTCCAAATAAAATAGATAATTAGAAAAGTCACCAAAGTACATGAACATATTAATTGAAAAAAATACACAGAAGCACAGAAACATATTTTTAAGTGAATGGTTGAATATGAAAGAAAGTAAAAGAGATGTTCCAAAATGTGCAGCAAAGCTGAAAGACAAGCACAGAGAGGAGAGTGCTATAGACAGTGACTCATTTAGCATCTATGAAGCTGGCACAGGTTGATGGTGGATTGGAGAAACCCAGAAACAACCAGATCCTAGGAAGCCTATACACTTTAAAAAAAAAGAAAAGTATCCCCTAAATTAGAAAACAAGTAAAGTCTACAAACTATTGCTTGTAGAGAATTTTGTTAAAGAAAAACATTTATTCTGAGGATGTATGGCCTGGCAGGCTCTTATCTGAGTTTGAGAATTTAATTTACATTATTTGTTTGGTTCAAAATCAATCCTTACATAAGGATTTGAATTTAAAGTGAATTGTGTGTGCAGTGCCTTCCAGATGAACATAATCATCCCTTTAGAAAATAACTCACAACTCATACCACAAAGATATTTTAAAGGTTGAGTCTTAAATCACAAAACACAAAGGGTATCTGATACAGTTCACAAAGATAACAAGAACAAGAAATAACAAAGACATTAAAAAGGAAGAACCCTACCCAACATCATTTAGAGATGTGATCATGTTTTACTTTAAAAGTTCAAAGGATCATCTACCAAAGATATGCAATTAATAAGAGATTTTAGCAAAATTTCTGAACAATGTTTAAATAATTGCATTTTAATAGACTTGCAACAGGAGATAAAGGTATAATTTTAAAATCACTTACCTTATCAATATTCATGATATGTATGAAGAAATAAGTTTAAGAAAAAGATATAATACTTTTAGTGATGCAATTGTAAAACTTGATTGATAACTATTAAATAGAAACTAAATAAGTGGGAAGATATATCCTGTCATTGAATCAGATTTAAGTATATATCAATTCAAAGAATTCCAGGTAAAAGGAGTTCAGATTTTTTTCCCCATGGAACTTGTAAAGCTGATAATGAATGTCATGAAAGAATAAAGGATTAGAATAGCTAAGACATTAATAATGAATAAGTACAAGGGAGATGGTATTGTCCTGCTCAGTAATAAACCAAAGTATATTAATTAAAACAGTGAGACATGAAGTATAAGAAAGAAATATTGATCAATGAATATGACATTTTAAGTTCTACTTAAATACATAATTCTACATAGTTGACATTTTTAATTCTTCATAATGCTTAAGTATTTCCCATTACTAATACTTATTTAGAAACAGAAGAGAGAGCCTTGAAACACACACATACACAAACTCACACATGAAAACCTAATATACAGCAAAGCTGATGTGAAAAATAATGGGGAACTCTAGACTATTCGATATGTAGTAATGAGAAATTTGATGATCTCTAATTTAAAAATTTTATATCCCTACCTCACTTTATATACAAAAATCAATTCTATGTAGACAAAGCAATTAAATGTGAAAGATCAAAGTGTAAGACTTTTGATACAAAATATAGTAAAATATTTTTATTAACTTGGAGTAGAAAATGTTAGAAAAGTACTAAAAAATTCTACCCACACAAAGACAGGCATGTAAATTTCTACACAACGACTGCAAACTTCATAGGACAAATAATAATTATTATCCAGATCATATGAAGCAATTGTACAATACAATTAGAAAAAGACAAACAATCTTATAAAAATGGTTGAAACTCATTAAACTGTTATCTAAAAAAAAATATACACATGACTTAAACCCCATTTAATGATGCCCAAACTTGTTAGTAAAGAAAGCAATTCACTATGTCATAAAATTAAGGACATAGTGAGATACTATAAATGTAAACTAAGATGTCAAGATAAAATGTCACAAATGGCCAATGTTGAGAATGTGGTAAACAACTGAATATTCATATAATACTGACAAAAACATAAATTGGTACAGCCCTCCTATACAAATAATTGGTCACTATTCTGAAAACATGAACAGGTGCATATCACATAATCCTAAACTCTATTTTAGACACAAATAATTGGACAAAAATAATAATAAAATACAGGAAATATGTATAAATAATTCTAATTACAGATTTTAAAAATGGAATATAAATACCATTTATAATTTCTGGAAGAAAAAAAATGGCTCTATTAAACCACAAAAATCCAAGGAGTAGTAAAATAAAATTATGAAAACATAAGGTTTTTCTTCTTCATTTTTATTAAGAAGTTCATTGTTATACTCTAATTCTTGATATTGGCAGTTGTAAACCTCTACATTTGTAACAATAAACACATAACATAATGTTAATAAAGCGGCTGGGTGCAGTGGGTAACACCTGTAATCCCAGCATTTTAGGAGTCTGAGGTGGGTGGATTGCTTGTGTCCAGGAGTTTGAGACCAGGCTGGGCAACATGGTGAAAGCTTGTCTCCACAAAAAGTACAAAAATTAGCAGGGTGTGGTGGTGCATGCCGGTAGCCCAAGCTACTAGGGAGACTGAAGTGGGAGGATGACTTGAGCCCTGGAGGTTGAGGCTTCAGTGAGTCATGATGGTGCCACTGCACTCTAGCCTTAGGGACAGAGTGAGACCTTGTTTCAAAATAAAAATTATAAGTAAAATTGTGGCATATTCATTATATCAACTAGAAGAAAAGTAACAAAAAAAACTATATTAATACAGAAATGAAAAGAAACATTGGAGAGGTGTTAAAAAATAAATGGACAAAAAATACCAGATGAAAGAAGTTTAGATGCAAAAAACAATGCAATACATTAATCAGATTACTGAAAGTTAATTTATGTTTTTTTCATTATGTAATTACATTTTCTTTTTAAAATTTTAAAAACTAGCTATAGTAAGGTTATATATCAGTAGGAGAATATAATATACATTTTAAAAACAGACCATTAGATCTAAACACAGATCAGCAGAGGAAAGATAAAACCACTAATTATAAAATAACTTTAAAGTATTTTACAGTTTAAAAATAAGATATATTTAGCATTTTGGAATTGTTTATTTTAAAATGCTTAAAAATTAGAGTTGGCTTTTAAAATTCTACATAATGTTTACGTATTTTCCATTATCAGTACTTATTTAATTAATATTATTTTTGCAAGTTTGGCTTCTGCCACCATAAAATTTAGTTGTTTAAAAAATCTCTAGAATTTACATTCTTCACTTTTAGGTTTATCACTCTGGTAAAAAAGTTACAACATATTTACCTGAAAATATTGAAGTTCAAAGGGAATTTTATAAAACATTTCCAAAGCTAAGTGAATATTATCAACTGCAAAACTAGTTAAACTTTGCTAAAGTAAATGATTGATAGCCTCCATATGTGGAAGGAAACCACACTATTAAAATTAAAGCCTTTCTTTTAAACTACAAAGTTAACCACAGGATGTACAAAGTTAAACTCTATTACTGATAGTTAATCTATGCTTTAAGTCTTATGTATGAAGAAACTTCTTAAAGCTAGAAGTTTTCTTTTTGCATTTTTTTTCTAATAGCTGACATTAAAAATCTAAGACATACACATTCTAAGATTTTATTTTAAAAACAAAGATCTATACTTTCTATGTTGACTACTTTCGGCTCTCAAAATCTTAAACTTTCTAAAATCAATATAAGTGTATTTATTCAGATTGTTACTTGGCATTTATATCTCAGGTTCACATATTTTTCCTGTTTATTTCTACTTATTTATGGAGTTATGTCTTTAAAAGTGCATATAATTAGTATCATATAGTAATATTTATTGAATTGAAAGGCACAACATCACCTCTCTGGTTCTACCATCTTATTTGACAAAAGACAAAAAGGCCAAAGAAAGAAAGAACAGTTTTATATTTTATGAAATAATAGGTTGGTACTTTTTGTTGTTTTTATGATTTATTTGCACTATTATTCAATTATTCATTCAGCAAACTATACAGTACAAAGTAGACATCAAATAGGAAAATAGAATTTCTGTCCTGATGAAATGCAAAAATTCTAAGGTAAAATTGATGCACAGGCAAATGTTAGAAATACAACATTACAAGTCCACATAATGCAAGTTCCATAGAGACACAAGATATAAGATATATACATGTTATATAAGATATGCATATGATATAGAATATGTATCATATATAAGATATATATCTTGATATAAGATATATATCATCTATCATACATATGATACATATATTTCTCCTGTAAGATACAGTTAATTTATAGAAATTAGTTAACTATAATTAGTTATTCTATTAATTTCTATAAATTAACTACATCTAATTATAGTTAACTAATTATATATCTTATTAGATATAGTTAATTTCTACATTACTTATGACACAGCAAAGGAACTTTATATAAGTTATTATATATAATAAAACATTATAACATATAATATATATATATAACATTATTATATATACGATATATATATCTCTCTTTTATTGGTTCTGTCTCTCTGGAGAACCCTGACTAATACACTAACTCAATATAAAGCATCAACATCTGCTGCCAAAAATTGCAGAGGACATCAGACTACAGAATTTTTTAGTTTAAGTTTGTTTACTTATTTTTAATCCAGCCATGGTTCCACAGTACAACAATTAGTTACTTCCTTGTCTGTATTCTCTACTTTCTGTCTCTTGTTTCTCTATTCACATTTTACTAGGATCTAGGCAAATACATATATTTTTTCCTTTCCAACAATCAAGCATCTGGGTTCTGGAGGAGAAAATATCTCACATATTAATACATTAATGGATTATAAATGCCTGGCTTCCAACCTCAGCTGGGCCTTCATGTTTCTCAGCAACATTTTCATGTTACTTTCATTAATTTTCCTGGTTCTTCCCTGCAGCAGCTTTTTATAGGGTTACCCTTAGAGTGTACAAGGATAAGACAGGTACTTTTGTGGGGTCCCTGTTTGTGTAAGCAAATTGATTAAATCTGTACTACACAATCCATGGGCTCATCTGAGTTATAGTGATTTATTGATGAAGATCACAAATATAAGTAGACAAGGGGAATTAATGTGTTTGTTTATTGCCCAAACATCACATGTGAAGGTCCATAAGAGAGTCAAAGCACCATCTCTTCATCATTTACTGTCAAATGTCTCATTCTGAATAATTTTATGTGTTTCTCCACAAGAAAAAGGTAGCAGAAGTATTACAATGGCTCTTTGGCGCCTGTTATATTGAACAATATAGTTCTTCTTGCCACTTCCCTAATGCCACTTCTATAATGAAGTTTATATCATTACTCATCTACTGTGGTTTCCATGAATATTGGCTTTCAGTGACTCTCTCAAAGTTTGGATGTACTCTTTGATAATGATAACCACAAATGCAATTATTTCCCAAGTTAGATCAAAAAATGAGAAAGATTATTGTTTTGTTCTGGACATGTTAAATTTACTGTTTGAAGTATTATGACATAAATGTTGAAAGGTATATCTTTCAACCATGCCTTTTCTTGTATGAATTAGACCATAAGTGTTGAATTCTTAGCATGTAATCTTTCACAATATTGACCTTATCTCTGACTTCCACACCCTGCCACCAAGTAAAACAATGGTCAAAAACAATGGCATAGGGGCAAAAAGAGCAGTTTCACTGATGAAAGGAATGCTTTTGGTAAACACAGCTTAAAACTATGCTGTAGGTAGTGTGTATCACTACATTGATTGGAAACAAGAGAGAAAGTAGAGGAATCGGTAGGGCCCATTGGTATTACTGTGCAATGGTCTTCAGAAGCTCTCGGGAGATAGGCTTAGTCATCCCTGAAGGACTGTCTGACATGAGACCTGGACACCCCTACCATGGGGTGACCTCCTGGTACCAGCGTACAGGGGAATACTCACACCAAAGTGGCATTGCCGGTGCCAGCTCATCCATGCCACCAGAGGAAGACAGATTTTGGGGTAGATTATTTTGGCAACTAGGACACATGTAAGACCAGATTGGGGTGCCCTGTCCTCAGGTACTGTGAGTCTTAGTTTGTCCCAAGCACTGGACAGTATCCAAGAGGCGTAGGACTAAGAGCAAAGGCCTCCCTTGCCTAAGACTAAGGGCTGTACTGCTTGATTAAATCTATTTATGCTTTTTAAAAAGTATCTCTATCTTCTTCACCACCATTTTTATTCTCTATAGGCCATGTCAATTTTTACTTTAGTGTCAACATTGAAGACATAAAGTAAAATTCCCTCACCAGGTTCAACTTGCCAACATTCAACTCCAATTTACAGACATCTCCGTATCCATACTCATTTTTAATTCCCTCCATCAAATTATGGTAGTTGGGAAGTTTGGTGTTAGAGTGATAGAGTGCTTCAAATTACAATGTCTAATGTTAACACAGAATTGCTGAACAATACTGTTCAGATCCACAGTATTTTACTGTATAGCTCAAACATTATTTCTTTATTTGTGAAATACATATATTATGTAGTTCATGGAGTTGTGTTGAGGTTTAAATACAATATAATAATGTTTGTAAATTACAGTGCCTGGAACATAGAGCACTCTGTGTATACTATAGAGGTAGCATGTTCGTTCCTATAAAATGATAGACATGCTTCTTTTCCCTCAGGTTTAAGAGATATAAAAATGTTTCTCTGTTAAAATTTACTCTATAATGAGAAAAAGCTATAACCAAAGGAAAGTAAATTACATTTTATATATGAAATTGTGGAGCAGAAAGAAGGGTTTGTCCACAGATAAAAAGAAAAAGCACTAAAGCAATTTTTTGAGTGAGGAAGAAAAGTTAACTGCCCTAGCCAGCACCAGCTTAATAGATAACAAAAGCCACAATGTGAATAATGATTGTTTTGTATTTTTCACTTCATTATATAAAAATTTATTTTTATTTACCTATTTACATGATTATTACAAAATTTACATGAATATGATGGAAGCTTGACATTTATATAAGATAGGGATTCGTATAGTTGCATAATATAATTCCACAGATGAACAAGTATAGATAAATATGCATGCAACATTTTTCGATAAAAATTTTTAGTTTTCATTATATATAAGAACATCCATTATAAGGAATCCAGGAAATAAGTTAGATTCAACTAACCTAAAGAACACTTATGGAGGTGCCCTTAAAAACAATTCATTTTGCAGGGCATGGATACTTGTATGAATAATACGGTCATGGAATCTTACTTATCCAACCTGGCTTAAAATACAGAAAAAAATAGGTAATCACATTTATTGGAGCATGAGAAAGAGTCTGTGTATAAAGGTGTGGAGGAGCTCAGCACATTAAGTCTGTAGCTAATGACATCAACTAAGGTGTAAGGAAAGTATCACTCTTCAGTGATCATTATATGAAGCAAACAGGACTTATTAGTTGGTGTTTTAGAAATGCAATATAGTTATTTGTCTATAACTACAAGTGTGACTAAGATAGAGAGATATATATATATGTATATATGATTAAATATGTGACAAGGAGACATGAACTATGTCAAAAGGATCATACTTTGTTTAGTTACACGTAAGTATATTGCACGTGGTTTCAGTTAGTTATTTATTACGTATCCTCTTAGATGTTTTTCGCTCCTTTGCATTATTTGTGTGACAAGCAATCAAGCTTGCCTTCCTTCTTTCTTTTTTTTTTTTTTTTCTCAGTAAAGCGTGTTGTTTAACTGAGAGTCCTGTATCATGGCAGGAGGTAGAAGGAGAGGAGATGGTGTATTTCATATCTTTCACATGTTTCTGGTAATATTGAGCTCATTAAAAGGAAAGATCTCTATAGAAAGTGTTTTGTATATTATCAGTTGAAATTCTGAACTTTATGTTTGTAACTTAATGGGCAATTTGATAGGGTAAGCATAATCTTTAATAGAAATTAATATTTTATTATATTAATATTTAATGGCATTTTATCTTAGTAATATATACGAATTGCATTTTTTTTTTTTTTTTTTTTTTGAGACGGAGTCTCGCTCTGTCGCCCAGGCTGGAGTGCAGTGGCCGGATCTCAGCTCACTGCAAGCTCCGCCTCCCGGGTTTACGCCATTCTCCTGCCTCAGCCTCCCGAGTAGCTGGGACTACAGGCGCCCACCACCTCGCCCGGCTAGTTTTTTGTATTTTTTAGTAGAGACGGGGTTTCACCGTGTTAGCCAGGATGGTCTCGATCTCCCGACCTCGTGATCCGCCCGTCTCGGCCTCCCAGAGTGCTGGGATTACAGGCTTGAGCCACCGCGCCCGGCCACGAATTGCATTTTTTAACTCATCTATTTTGTTAGTCTCATGGTAGTTCTGAAGTTCGTGTATATAATGTTTAACAGTTTATTCTTTGAATGTGATAAGTAAAAGGAAATAGAAAGTATATTAAAATTGTGCAACTTATATTTATTGTTAGGTCCTTAGTAAAAAGTATAGAAAGGACATGTAATATTTTCCCTGAATCAACTTCCAGATAAGTAAAAAACCTAATCTACGCATTCTGTACCATGCTAAAAAGTAATGGAGATTTCTCATGAATAAATACAAATGTTAACTGTTAGAATGGTAACTTATTACATTTAGGTACTATAGCAATGTTTGTTTATTGGCTAAAACAAAGATAAGCCAGCTTTTCTGTAAGGAGTCAGACACTAAATATTTTAGGCTTAGCAAACCACATGGTCTCTGTTGCAACTCTTGTGGTGTGAAAGCAGCCATATTTGCCAGTACTTAAATGAAAGAATGTGGATGTGTTCCAGTGAAACATTATCTACAAAAGGAGATGGCTAGCCAGATTTGACCAGCAGCCTATAGATCTCTGAATCCTAAGTTAAAGCGAACTTGATACTTCCAAGTAGAGTTTCCTATCTTATATATAACTCATTTTTAAGATGTCTAAGCCCACAGTTCTCAACCAAATTAGAAAGAAGTTGTTGAGAAGAACTTAATATTTATAGTCCAACATTGCCTATAAGTCACAACTAGCAATAATTAATGTGGTATGTCAATAGGTACATCAGGAAAGTGTTATATTGCTGATTATTTTTCATATCAACAGCCTTACACACAAATTCTTTCACAATGAATTATTGTTTTTCAGTTATGATAAGACATAGTCATCATATGAAGATGACTATTACATAAGCTAAAATTAGATTAGGTAAACTATAGTTAGTATGGCATTAATATACATATTACCTTAGCCCTAATGAAATAACCACACAAGAATAGAAGTATGGATTAGGAACCAAAAGCTCAGCATGAACATATAAACTGACCAAGTTCCCAGTAATAGTAAATTAAATTGGAGCATCAAATATCTATTTTTAAATTTGACTCCAAAGCCCATGCTCTATTCTAACATACTACTCAACTGTGTACATTGTCTCCTACTGCTCTGGTATATTTAAGTGTTGCTTGGGAAAATCGTTGTTATTTGCAGCCACTGAAAATTCCACCAAACACTCATAGTCAGATTCGCTGTATTTCATTGTTGCTGTCCTCCAAACTGAGATTTTCTCCATACCCTCCTTAGACTCAGCAGTGAAGCTTCCTTCTACACACTGAACAAGATCTTATATGAATTCCTATAGCTTGATTACTTCTTACTCCAAATAGCTATGAACCATTTCATTCTTTACTGTTTTATTATTTTCTCCAAAATATTACAATCTCTCATCTACTTCGCTAAGCCAGTTAATTCAACCTTTGTGAATCTATTTGTTCTCACTACCTCCAGAATCATGCTTCAACTGCGATTTTGTTTCTGTCATTCTGCTAGTTTCTAATCCTCCACCTACAAACATGCATCGGTCTCTTCTAACCTGATCTCACTCCGCTAGTTCTCAAACTGTTTTCACTTCTTTCCTATTTCTTTCACTGAAAAATTTCTTGAAAAAAGAGTCTATGTCCCTGGACAACTTTGCCATCCACTCAGACATCATACCTCAGGCACCCGAGCTTCTGGCATCATTATTCTGCTGAAATTGATCTCTCAAGGGTTTCCTGCAATTCTGGAAGAATTCCTCCTGGTTAGCCTTAGCACTAGGTATCTGGATCCTAAGTTGGCAATTCATATTGGTAATTCCCCCTCTTGACTTTGAAAACTCTTTCTTAGCTTTTCTTTATCATTTCCTAGAATTCTTTTATTTTCCATTTTCTTTAAAGAAAGGGGTAGTACTGATCTTACATCATATTTTTACTTTTTTTGTACTCCATTCCATGGGAATCTCATTTACTTTCATATATTCAAATGTTATGCAGATTCTATATCTATATATGAACTATAGGCTCCAGTTTCTTTTCTTTCCATTTTCAACAGACTGTTTGACATCTTTTCCTGAATACACTTCTATCCATTAAAATGTAAGTTGGTCTAAAACAAACTCATGCACATCCACTAGAGAATGCATTTTTTACAGCTGTCTGAAGCTCACATTTCAAAGTTGAACTATTAATTTCAATTTCCTCCTCAGCTTATTTTTGCAAATATCAAATATTCCAGGCTCCACGTATACACCTTATTTATAGTCAGCATCATTTTTCTTATCCTATTGCTGCTGCAGGTCAATCCTTATGGCTCCTCATTTTATCATTGACTCTATTAATATCTTCACTTCTCTCATCACTTAAAAAATTTAAACCTGATAACATTTTTCAGTTGTAGGTTGCCTCATATAATTATCTCTTCTTCAAACATTGTTAACACCATCCCAGACTATTTAATTATTTCCTTTCTGCCCTGACCTCTCTAGTTGTCTAGCATATGGCCCTGGATTATATATCCAATATCATTTTCAGTACTCTAGGTATCAGACTTAAGTCAGATCTCATCAGATTGACTCTCCAGCTGAGGTGAAAACCACTGTCCAAATTCTCAAATGCGTTTTATTTCCATCACCTGAAATCTTCTATGCTTCATTCATTTATAATTATTATTTATTTATTTATTTGAGGCAGGGTGTCACTCCATTACCCAAGTTTGAGTGCAGTGGTGCCATTATGGCTCACTGTAGCCTTGACCTCCCTGGGCTCAGGTGATCCACACACCCCAGCCTCCTGAGTAGGTGGGACCACAGGTGCGCGCCACCATATCTGGCTAATTTTTTGTATTTTTTGTAGAGACAGAGTTGCACCATGTTGTTGCCCAGGCTGGTCTCAAACTCCTGGGTTCAAGCAATCACCCATCTTGGCTTTCCAAAGTGCTGGGATTATAGGTGTGAGACACTGCACCTGGTCTCATTTATAATTTCTAGCATTTAAACATTTTTCCTGTCCTTCAAGATTCATTTCACATTCTAGCTCCCCTTTGACTGCATTTATTTAATTCCCCAGGGGGATATAATCCCTTTCCCTTTGGAAACACTAGTTTGTGCATCTCTTATAGCAGTTATGTGTCTCATTGTCTAATATACCCTATTATATTTTAAAATGACCAAGGACTGAAACTATATACTGTACAACTTGTAAATGTGTGACATGCATATACTGTATAAAACATTTTTTCTTTAGTTGGCAGCATAAAGAGACAATTTATTTGACTTCATATTGAACTTGGGGTGTTCAGTCACATAGGATACCTGGAAAATGTATCAATGCTGCAGTATCAGTTGGAAGAGACCATGCTGCATATATTGTAGCAACACAGGCTTCCGTATCAGAGTGGGTTGTGACACTAAGTTATCTTTCTTGCTCACATTGTATGTCCACCCAGTGACACATGTCACATCTCATATTTTATTGACCAAAACATATCACATGACCATGACCAAGTTACACTCGGTAGAATGGGGCAGGGGATATTGGTGGATAGTTAAACTATCTACATCAGGAAGCAATGGTATGCCCTTAAGATGCTGGTTTCTAATTAAATGTGCTAATATATGCTTTCTGGAGAGAGGCGGGGGAGGGAGGGAGGGAGGAAGGAAGGAAGGAAGGAGGGAGGGAGGGAGGGAGGGAGGGAGGGAGGGAGGGAGGAAGGGAGGAATGGAGTGGAGTGGAGTGGAGTGGAATGGATTAAAGATGTCTTAGTATGATGAAGAAAATTTTACAACGCATGTCAATAACTCGAATGTAACTCCCCACACCTAATTTCCAATTTTTCTCTCTTTCTCCCCATCTCTCTCTGGTTTCACCTTTCCTTGTCATAGGCTCCCCCTCAGAGAAGCAACTTCAGGCTCTAACTTGTGGATACTGGGTAGGAAGGAGAAGAAATTGCATGTCATGTAGTCTAAGAGCAGACTGTTCAAAACCTGGTGTTAAAAATATATATATATATATTACCCAAGGTTTATGAGCATAACTACAACAGGTTCCCTCCAGACGATGAATTCTAGAATATAGTGAGGATTAACAAATCATGACCTAGATGATAAGGAAGCATATTAGTAGAGGGAAACTTACAGTATTTATTTCTTTGCATGGTTCCTGTCAGAGCTTCAATTCCAGTCTAAGTTTCAGGGAGTTATCTCTACCGGTCTGCCTTGTAGTGGCCTGCATAAATCTTTCTTTCTCAAAGCCAAAAGAGCCTTTACCCATTTCTTCACTAATATGAAAAATATTTATAGAGTGTCTACTGTATGTTATCCTGACATTTGGTGTTTTATATATTAACTAAATCTATAAAATTTGCACAATATAGAGGCTTTGTTCTGTTCACAAAAGAAAAAGCAAACATTACTTCAGGAATTAAAAAAACCCTGAAAGTTCAATGTTGACTCACTCATACTTCAATTGTAACACAGGTCAAATTGGCATAATGTCATCAATGGTAATAGACCAGTTTGATATCTTGAAGAAGGGAAAGGTGATCAATATTTCTGCATATTAAATTATGACATAGACCCAGAAAATTGATATAGTACTGAAATAGGACAATGAAGATGTATTTGCCAGCACTGTCAGCTTAAAGCAATATACTTTTAGTGGTCCTTATTGATGTGTATAGAGGAAGAAAGCCATTTGCCAGATCAATAACTGCATGTCAGGTATCAGAGAATGTGTTAATTTGTTCAAGAAATGAAAACACATCTGGCACGGCAGCTGCAAATGAAGTCACCACCTGGTTAAGCTTATGATACTCCAGTGTCATTTCCCAAGATCCATCTGTCTTCAGCGCTGGCCAAATAGATGAGTTGAATGAGGATATGGTGGGAATCACTCCTCTGCATCTTTAAGTCCTTGATGGTGGCAATATTCTTTGCAGTCCCTCCAGAGGTGGGGTATTGCTTTTAGTTTACAATTTTCCTAGGCAGAGGCAGTTCTGATGGCTTTCAATTGGCCTTTTATGCCATAATATCCCTTACACTACAGGTCAGGGAACCAATGTGTGCATTCTGCCAGCTGCTGAGTATGTGCATTCCAATTATGCATTTCCCACCTGGGGAAATTGTCTCATGGTGGGTTCAGAGACCTGCTGTTCCTACTATAAGGTGAACTTAAGCAAAAACTCCATTGATCCTCTAGCCTCCATAAGCTCTTACTCTGACTGGTGGGCTACACTTATGTTTCGAGTCATATAGAATTAGTGTCAGTACAGAACCAGTGTCAAGAGTCCCCAAAAGTCCTTCTCATTTCGTTTTGTACCAAGCACAGTTTGACTGCTAAAAGTTCTTAGGTCCCTCTGCGAAAAGGTAAAAGAAAGACTACTAGTATAAATTCTTGGCATTGTTCTGTGGCTTCTTCAAGGGGACTTGTCTTCTCCTCTATTCAAGGGGTGCTGGATTTATAAACTGGCTTACATTTGGGAATTGATTGAGAGGCCGTGACTCTCCATTTTTATAGTTCAGGTTAGACTTTTGTTAATTTAACTGAAAACTTTGCTGCTTTCAAAGTTTTCCATTATAACTAGGTCAAGGAAGAATTTAATAAGCTTCATATTTTACTTCTAGGAACACACTGATGACCTAACAGTCACAGGCCTGTGCAAATCAGACTACTCTGATTACTGCTTTGTGTGTGCTGTCCGTTATGGTAACCACATCCACATTGACTTCAGTTTTCACTGTGAGGTCTGGCTTACAGAGAAGAGTGATCACAGAGCACTTCAAAGATGCCAGGGCTCCCTTCACAAATGTATTTGCCAATCATTGTAGAATTCATGGTAGAAGGTATGTCTTCTGAACCCTCCCAGGTTAGGTGACTAGGTCTTAAATGTCAGATCTATGCTAACATTCTAATGTCCCTAAACCTTTGACTCTCTTCCTCTACACTGACCAAGGCAGCTTAGGCATTACAATTTGCTCACTATGGGTGATCTGTCGGTCCACATTTTAACCAAACAACCAAATTGTTAGAGCCCTTTTGAACTCCCTGAGCTGCCACACTAAAGGCAGAATCTCTGCTAAGTGAGCTCATATCGATAAATTCATCCTGGTTCATATTTATGTTGCATCTGCTGCTATTCCACATTCTTAATATCCATTTCCATATGTTTCCTGGATTTCTGTATGTTTAAAGTAGAAAACTCAAGCAGTTGTCTTGGATTATAGCATGTCTCCTCATCATCCACACTTTGTACCTAACCTTTAGGGCCCTGTATAGAATTCACACTAGTTAGAGGCCTAGAAGCAAAGAATGATGGTCATAGCCTGTCCAGAAGAAAATCAGGATTGTCTTACATGACAACTGCTTCTGGGGACGCTATTATAGTTTCCTTAGCCAATTCAGGATTAATTCACTCTGAAGAGTAGAGATGTCACTTCCACTGTGAGTAGGGGCGTTGCTTCCACTGGTGGTGGAGAGGTCTCTTCCATTGGCAAAGAAGACTCATGAGAATTTGGGGTCTCAATGTCCCGAGCTTCATCAATACTCTCTACATATTCCCATTCCAACTTTCAGGATCACATTCCTTCTCAATCAATACCCTCATTTGAACATTAGACACCCTGTGAGTCTGAGTGCTCAACTTGCATTGTAATTCAGAATGAGACTCCGCACCTGATATTCAGCAATTTCAGACCTGTGGCTATTTTATCCTGCGGCTAGAGGATAATGGACTCCTTCAGGGGACACATAGAAGCTTTCAGATCATTTATGTGGTGCCTAAACTGGAAATTTAAATTCCTAAGCTCATCATTTTCCTTCTCCACATGTCCAACAACATTAGGAGTGACCAGCCAATCTTATTATATTTTTTAGTTTGAGAAAAATGTTCAAAAGTATCATATACAAAGCACCAATTTTTTTGACTGTTATAAGTGGTTGATTAGGAGTGTCACTGATGATATTTTGTGTATCTTTATTGCCGGAGAATACCATGGACCAACAGCCTTCTCTTTACTAATGAATACAGAATTATTAGCATCTTTAAATCTAACTAGATCGAAGAGCAAATTCTAGAAACCCAGAACCAATTCAGAAAACTAATTTTAAAATTATCTTCCTCTACACTACTCCCAGTATCAAAATCTACATTAGACAGGGTTCCCCAGAGAAACAGAACCAATAGAATATGTGTTTGTATGCATATATGCATGCATATATATATTTATTTATTTATCTCAGTGCCAGATATTGGCAATAAGAAAGAAAAAAATTGTTTTATCCTTTATTTCAAAAACACCATTCAATTTCAGGATCTAATGGCAACAGAATTTCAGCATGAACAGACCCTCTGCAGGCTCAGAGTCTACTGACCGTCAAATGTGCCACCTGTAGAAAGTTCTGGCCAACAGCACACTGAGATACCTCAAAGGCAAAACAGAATACTGAAATAATGAAATTAAGCTTAGGATTCCAGTTTTCCATCTACTGTCATCACTGAAATTTAAATTTTGAATTTTTTCATTCCTACTTCAAATTGTTTGATAGTATTAAGTTAAAGATGCATGTTAAAGCAATCTTAAGTAAAATTCAAACTACCAAAGAGGAAGTTCCTTCTGAAGAATGAGTCTTGCAAAAGTAAAATAATTTAATTCCTCATCTTTATTCTGGAAAATGGATTCTAAGAAGAGGTAACATTAGAAAACTACTTGTAAGAGCATATATGCTTTTCATTTTGTCCTAATTCTGCTTTGCCATATATTTAACATTCACATTAACACTACATGGACTCATTTGAAATAAAAGACAGAAAATCATCTTAAAGTCTGTTAAAATATATTTGTTTCAGATATTTGTAGAGGGGCAGAGTTTAAAGATGTCTAATATTTTGCTAAATGCATAGAAGTATCCTTTCCTTGAAGAAATTAGTCCACTAAAAATACCTACCTCATTAAAATTCTCAGTTTGCTAAGTTTGAACTTTAAAGTACAATTCCTTTTCTAGTGAAAGATAATAGCTATAGTTAATAGTTTAAATTGAACTTTCCAGATATGACTGAATGAATTTCTCAAATCATTTTAAAACTAACATTAATGATAAAAATAATAATGTACTTTAAAATTCAGAGTTTTATCACTGGTAATAAGAAGATGTTAAGATAACTCTATCATCTCAATAGCTGTAGTTGTACAAGTAAATAATAAATAACACCATTCAAACTTTTAAATCACCTTCTGCATTAATCTATAGGCATAATTTTTATTATTAACAAAGAAATTAACATATTTTTTCATTGCTGAACAAGGACCATCAAACTAAGCTAGATTTTTTTCTTAAAACTTATATTCCTCATTGCAGAACTTATATATTTCCTCTGGTGTCTTTTTTACATGGATTCATACGTGTATCTCTGGAAGTCTTTGCGTATGTATGATTCTTTGGGGAAAAGAACTGTTCTCAAAATTTTAAATACTTAACTCCTCTGCTGTGATTTTCTCCTGCTGACTTCCCATTCACCCCCAAAATGGATCACAATATGCTAAAGACAAATAATTGCAGCACAATTTAATTATCCTGTCTAATCACAATATACGTTATACAAAAATTTTTGCGCAAGTCAGGCATGTTTTTGGGAGGGAGTGGAGAGGAGATGAGATTTGTCACAGATGCCATAATGCCATCTTAGTGTTTATATTTTCTTTAATTTTTGTCAGTGTTTTCCATATTATGGTGAATGATGCAGTAGAAACAGCTAAGAAACTCTGAAAGGAGAAAAAAATCAACTACACTACAAATTATTAAATACTTTGAATTCAAATGTGTATTGTAGCCACCATCTTTATAAACATATCTATTGAATATTAATATATTGCACCTTAACCATCAGTACATTTGTCTGCAAAACATAGGATGCACCTTTGTGGGAGAGAAGGGATGGCTATCACACCAAGAATAAGTATTCTAATGTATAACATATTATGCACAAAATACAAAATATTTTTTAGTTATAATAGTATTTTTATAAAATATTAGCACACCAGAAAAATAATATGTAGATTGCAGGTACAGATGCCAAAAGAAAGTCCAATTCACACCAAAGAATACAGAAAAGACTCAAAAATGGAGGCAACTGGTGCCTTCCAATGTAAGGAAACACAATGGTGTAAAAATAGAAAAAAATGGCTGAAAGTCTGTACTAGAAGCAGCTAGATCCCAAATTCCCTATGATCTCCTGCACAGCCAGAAAACAATTCCTTCCACACCGTGACTGTCAGTTTAAGGTTACACCTGGAGACTGCAACAGAGAGTCTCTGGACTCTGGTTCACCAGTCAGGGCTGAAGGCTGGGATGGCATTCTGAGAATGGGGATCACCAGAAGAATCTCTCAAATCCTGTAAAGTTAGGAAGAGATTGATATCTCTGGGGCTTTGAGGGGCAAGTCACATTGAGCTGCATAAGAATAAGAAATAGGAAATAAGAGAAAATAGGAAAAGAAGGAGAGAAAACATTAAGTGTGACGTGAGCTCAAACACATCCTGCCTGGCCTTTGGATGCTCACCCTGGCACAATTACAGGTGGACCTTCTGTTACTGGTCAATTCCTTTGTAGGTTTTCAAGGATGTCTATTAAGAAAGGAATTTTGATTTGCATTTCTCTGATGGCCAGTGATGATGAGCATTTTTTCATGTGTGTGTTGGCTGTATGAATGTCTTCTTTTGAGAACTGTCTGTTCATATCCTTTGCCCACTTTTTGATGGGGTTATTTGTTTTTTTCTTGTAAATTTGAGTTCTTTAGAGGTTCTGGATATTAGCCCTTTGTCAGGTGAGTATATTGCAAAAATTTTCTCCCATTCTGTAGGTTTCCTGTTCACTCTGATGGTAGTTTCTTTTGCTGTGCAGAAGCTCTTTAGTTTAATTAGATCCCATTTGTCAATTTTGGCTTTTGTTGCTGTTGCTTTTGGTATTTTAGACACGAACTCCTTGCCCATGCCTATGGGCAATCAAAACCAAAATGAAATACCATCTCACACCAGTTAGAATGGCAATCATTAAAAAGTCAGGAAACAACAGGTGCTGGAGAGGATGTGGAGAAATAGGAACACTTTTACACTGTTGGTGGGACTGTAAATTAGTTCAACCATTGTGGAAAACAGTATGGCGATTCCTTAAGGATCTAGAACTGGAAATACCATATGACCCAGCCATCCCATTACTGGGTATATACCCAAAGGATTATAAATCATGCTGCTATAAAGACACATGCACACACATGTTTTTTGCGGCACTATTCACAATAGCAAAGACTTGGAATTAACCCAAATGCCCATCAGTGACAGACTGGATTAAGAAAATGTGGCACATATACACCATGGAATACCATGCAACCCTCAAAAAGGATGAGTTCATGTCCTTTGTAGGGACATGGATGCAGCTGGAAACCATCATTCTCAGCAAACTCTCGCAAGAACAGAAAACAAAATACTGCATGTTCTCACTCATAGGTGGGAACTGAACAATGAGATCATTTGGACACGGGAAGGGGAACATCACACACAGGGGCCTATTGTGGGGAGGAGGGAGGGGGGAGGGATTGCATTGGGAGTTACACCTGATGTAAATGACGAGTTCATGGGTGCTGACGAGTTGATGGGTGCAGCACACCAACATGGCACATGTATACATATGTAACAAACCTGCACGTTGTGCACATGTACCCTAGAACTTAAAGTATAATTAAAAAAAAAAAAAAAGAAAGGAATTTTACCTGTAAGACATGGCTCATGTGGTAGAGGAGCTATGGTTTGATTTGCTTTGACATGGACAGGTCTAACAGATAAATTACACACACACACACACACACACACACACATATATATTTATATATATATTTGTTATGCAGAAGATAGACTTATTATTTAGTATTTAAAATGTTTGTGTGTTTATATATATATATACACACACAGGTTATATATATATATATATAACCTATTTTGCTCCTATCCAACAGTTTCACAGTACCTAATAAGAAAAATTTGGCAATATTTGAAAAATCTGGGTTTGATCAGATTTATATCCAGGACATATTAGCTGTGTATTTTTCTTTTAGACAGGCTTTCCAGAGCTCAAAAATTACTTATTTAAGATCTAACCCTGCTAATTTAAATTTCTGCTGAGTTAAGACTTGGTTTAATTTTACCATTGGGAAGGACAGACCCAGCTCTGACTTTTAGATCTATAGTATGCTGAGTCCTTCTTACACTTAACTTTTTTGATGACTTTTGGTTTACAAAGTCTCACATGTGAATTTATATTAACGTGGTATAGCGAAAACCTGAAACTAATCCCCCAAAATGTGGGAAATAGTGAAATTTGTAATGATAAGCCTTAAAAATATCTTGCAGCATGTTTATACTGATTGTGATTTACTTTTTACAAATATATAATCAAACATTTTAAATACTAAATAATAAGTCTATCTTCTGCATAACAAATGTCATTATTCCACTCAATAATAAAAGCATAAAGGATAAAATATATTAAATAAAAATATTATATTATCATAGTCCAAAATTATACAGGGCAAATTACTAGCCTATTTGAAACTTTAAAGAGGTATATCCTGAATATTTTATTGCTACTAAAATCATCAAAGAAAATAGTTGTTCTCGGGTATTGCACCCTGTCTTTGTTATTTTTTTCCTTTTTTTTTTCTTCATCCATTGGCTATTTTTCTCCTATATCAGTGGTTCTCAACTGGGGGAGATTTGACAATGTCAGGGGATATTTTGGGTTGTCATAACTGGGAGAATGGTGCTCCCAGAAAGGAAGGTCACAAAACATCCTGCAAGACACAAGAGAGGCCCTGCCCAATAAATAGTTACCTGGACAAAATGATCAATACTTCCAAGATTAAGAAACCCTGCTCTATGTCTTTTGGGGTTTCTCACCAGTCTTTTTTCTGTATTTAATGCAACTATTGTCATAATATACCAACTATAACAATGACAACAACAACAAAAAAAAACTCTGTAGTTTTGAGGAGCAAAAAATCCTACTCAAGAGACTTGTTTTCTATATAAGAAGGTCTTAGAGACTTGCTATTTGACCTTGAATAAGTCATTGAATCCATCAGGAACTGCATTTCTCCAAGTAAAAGTTGTTGGTTACGTTTTAGCCATGCTTCCTAGGTAAGTAATTAATTCATTAAAGAAACTTCATATCGACAAATAAATAAAACAGCATAGACACCACCCTCTCAATATGGAGATGTAGGTTTGGTTTAGAATTCAGGCATGATAGGCCCTGTAGTAACTCCACAGGACACCTCAAGGGCTCTACTGAGCACAGTTGAAAACTTCTGGGCTATACAAATAATTCAGTAATTTTGAGAAAAATAATAAAAACTAAATGAAAGCTTTAAAAATAAATTTAGAGGAGTTTTTAGGTGCTTGTTTAGAGTTATATACATATACATATATTTCAAAAATATACACAGACATAATATTTACATTTCTCACATTTGAAGTTGTTGAAGCTCTAGTCCTTGCTTTTGTGAAACTTTCCTAGAGCTAAGTAGTATCCCATAAAATATGCAATAAGAACCAACTTGTTTGGTTCTTCTTATACTTTAGATAGATCTAAGACAATGAAAAAATTTTTAATTGTTGATTCCAAAATTTGCTATAAATTACTGAATCACTAATGTGCTCTCACGTCAAGAAAAAGACACAAGCTCTTCTCCACTCGCTTTAATCAATAGCTTGTAGCAAAAGTGAGGCTCTGAGATTTCCAAACACAGCCTCTCTACTTCTTTTTTAATTTTTTTTTTTATTTCCGTAGGTTATTAGGAAACAGGTGGTGTTTGGTTACATGAGTAAGTTATTTAGTGGTGATTTGTGAGATTTTCGTGCACCCATCACCGGAGCAGTATACATTGCACCCAATTTGTAGACTTTTATCCCTCAACCACTTCCCACCCTTCCCCTAGGTCCCCAAAGTCCATTGTGTTATTCTTATGCCTTTGCATCCTCATAGCTTAGCTCCCACTTATGAGTGAGAACATAATGTTTGGTTTTCCATTCCCGAGTTTCTTCACTTAGAATAATACTCTCTAATCTCATCCAGGTTGCTGCGAATTCCATTATCCTACTCAGCCACAAGCAGCCTCTCTGCTTCTTTTTGAAGACCTGTCACTCTGCTGTGAGGATGTCCAAGTTAGACTACTGATTACAGAGAATGCACACTAGTTGCCGTGAAAAGGGGAGAAGGAGAGAAAGGGAAAGAGGGAACAAGGGAGAGGGGAGAGACCATATGGATGAGTACAGGGGTTCCAGGACTCAATGGAACAGAAAATGCACACATCTGTCCCCTGTCATTGAAAACTAATAAATCATTGCTGTTTTAAGTTTCACAGTTTTGTGATTTTTTTAGAAAGCATTAGATAGTTCAAACAGGGTAATTAGTAGTTAAATAACCAAAAAATGCGAACTCTTTTTTCTTAAAAATTTACTGTTATGTAATATTATTATATTTAATAGGTTTTTAAAAATATATTTCATGCTTTAAAAGTAGGCCACTTTTACATTTCTATTGCATTTTTTTCCCCTTTTTGTTTTTGTTTTTGTTTTTTTAGATGGATTCTTGCTCTGTTGCTCAGGCTGGAGTGCAGTGGCACGATCTCGGCTCACTGCCAGCTCCACCTTCCAGGTTCACTCCATTCTCCTGCCTCAGCCTCCTGAGTAGCTGGGACTACAGGCGTCCGGTACTATGCCCGGCTAATTTTTTGTATTTTTCATAGAGACGGGATTTCATCGTGTTAGCCAGGATAGTTTCTATCTCCTGACCTCGTGATCTGCCCGCTTTGGGCTCTCAAAGTGCTGGGATTACAGGCATGAGCCACCGCACCCGACCTCTATTGCATTTTTTATCTATCATACATTTGATTCTTTTAGACAAACAGATTCTTTATTATAATTCTAAGTGTTATCAGTAGATTCAAAACATGAATTCTTAATATTAGTATTTTGTAATTGAGATAAAAGGGTTTGAAAGAATTTGATTTAAAAAGCTTAATTCTAGTATGCTAATGTGAAATAAGTGATTTTAAAATTAGGAATTAGAAAAGTAAGCTTTAGTACGCTAACGTGCTTTCTGTAAGAGTAAATATAAAATGGGATGTCCCATAAATCTCTTTGACCATAGAATCCTTCCTTACTAAATCCTCAACAGACTTTAGGGTAACAACAATAACTATGGGGAGAGATTATGAAAATACAGTTACGCCTCCGTATCCATGGGCTCTGCATTCTTGGATTCAACTAACTGCAGATGAAAAATATTTTTTTTAAACAATTGCATTGGTACTAAACACATACAGACTTTTTTTTCTTGTTATTATTCCCTAAACAATAGAATATAACAACTGTTTACATAGCATTTACATTGTATTAGGTATTACATTTTGTCTGAAGATAATTTAAAGTATATGGGAGGATGTGTGTAGGTTATATGCAAAAATAATGCTATTTTATATAAGGGACTTGAGTATCTTTGTGTTTTGGTATTTGAGGGACATCCTAGAACCAATCATCCATGGATACTGAGGGAAGACTTAGTATTTCCTTTGTTCTCAAGTAGCAAGTGTGCTTTGGGTTCACTTTGAACTTCACCCCGTCACAACCTATGTACTGACCTTGGGAAACAATCACATTATTCTATGTCTTAGTTTCTTTGCCATCAACAAATGGTTACCAGAGTATCCAATTAGTATGATTGCTATGGGGTTTTCAACATAGTAAATGTAAAGAGGTTAAAATAATGATGAAAATGTAGCATGTGCGCCACAAATGTCATTAATTGTTCTTGTTGGTGTTGGTGTTGGTGGTGGTGGTGGGGCTGGGGGTGTTGGTAATAGTGGTAGTGGTGGTGTTGGCCCGCTGAGATTTTTGTACTTTCCAGGTAGTGAAAGTGGAATTTTTTACAGGTCTTAATATAGTTATTCAGTTGTTGAGGATTATGCTAAAGAGTGCTAATGTATTGCAGCACCCAATATCATAAATATCTTTGATAATGTCGTACTAATTGTCTTTCCTAAGACACTCCATCTTTCCTACAAATTCTGTAGAGTATATAACATAATATTTGAATTTAGAAAACATATATAGCTAACAATGCAGAGCTAAAAACCCCTACACTAGTGGTGAACAGTTCAATTTGTTGGAGGACCATGAACTATTTTTTGTTTATTTATATTGCGGGTTAATTGTATGAACTTTAAGCTATACATTTCAATGCTTAGCTCAGCCCTGAATCCACTTGACTGCACAAAAACCTCTCCTTAGCTTTCTTTTTTTTTTTATGGTTTTTCTGATGTAAATGGCCTCCTGTGTGACCTACAGAAATAACACTGCATTTTAAAAAGAATATTCAACATTCATTAAAAAGATTAAAGGCCTAACTCTTGGTTTTGACCCCATCAGAGCTGACACACCAAGGGCCTTTGCTTCTGAATCCTGGAGACCAAATAAGCACCTTTTATTATGACCTTGAGACACAGACATTTTCTTATAGTGCCATTAATCGAAAATGAGCATTAGTGCAGGCTGAAACTTTTAGTAATATGCACATCAAGCAAAACTATAAAGGTAACAAGATTACATATCAGTAAAGAAATGTTCTTTATATCCAACCATCAACTGGGTAAGAATACTGCTGCTAAATTGTGAGGTTAACAAGGTACCCACTGGCGATACCTTGAAGAGTGAAAACAAACAAATTCACTCTAGTTGGCACAGGAGAAAGTTTAACTCTAAATAAAAACAATATGTTTATGAAGTCTTAAAGGAATTTAATATAATAGTATTGACAGAGCAGCAGCATCACCATCTTGGACAAGCACTGTCATTTTAAAGTTCGACTTCATCAAAAATTGCTTAAATCCAAAGAGCATCAGCCTCATGGCTAAGGTCAGCATGACCATAAATCATAAATAACAACTCCAACCAGAAACATTCCAAACCCTTCCCTGACCAAAGACATGCCAGCCCTGACATAACCTTCGCTCTGACCAGAGAGAGGTCAGCCCCAAAATAACCTCCACTCCAACCAGAGACATTCCAATCCCACCATAAACTTCTCCCCCACACAGAAACATTCCAAGCTTGTGATAAGCTGCTCACCCTAAAAACACAATGAATACTCTTAGTCTGTAAGAGAGCGCTCCTGACTGAAATCGGCCAGAAGCCCCTCTCAGGTTTATTCTCCAAAATAAACCTGCCTTTGACTGTTGAACCACTTTTCGTGTTTCTTTCCTTTCTTTGACTCTTACAGTATCACTTTTGAAGACTTTAAGAAAAGGCTGTGAATGACTGCTGTGTTAAGTAGTCTGCAGTTGCTTAGAGCAAAGTTTTGCAACCTGGGTACTGCTGACATTTTGGGCTTGATACTTCTTTGTTGTGGGCAACCTTATATAGAATAAGATGCAGCATGCAGTAAACTAGGAATCCAAGACCTAGCTGGTCTTTCCCACTTTCCTCCCTCAGGTTGCCATAAGCCGCATATTCTGCCACCTTAGGGAATGGTGTTGGAAGGCATCAGGCTAATCTTTTTTCTTCCACCCCAAGTGCATTCCATACCATTTGTATCTGTTTCTTTCTCTCACTTTCATTAACTACCATCTCTATCACAGTCTAAAAATCCTGATTTTTTCACTCTGAATGATTGCAGCACTCTTTTTCAGCCAATCTACTCCCTCTGGTCCCACATCATATCACCTCCCTATCAACTGACTTAAAACGTTTCTCAGGCAAATTCTCCAAATATCTTTAAGCAATATGGATTAGTCTCTCCACCAATCTCTCCCAACATTCCTAATTACCTATAAGGCCAGATTTCTAAACACCAGCACCCTGATATCTTACAGTGGATAATTCTTTATTGTAGGAGACTGCTCCATGCATTGTGGGATCTTTAACAGTAGTCTTGACCTCCACTGACAAGATACCAGTAGCACAATCAAACCAGTGTGAACAACCAAAATTGTTTCCAGACATTGCCAAATGTTCCCTGGGGCTGGGAAGAGGCAAAAATCACACCCATTTGAAGAACTGCTAGTCCAGTTTAGTACTTCTCAAACTATCTGTGTTGAAAGACCAGTGCTTTTTTATTTTTAATATTTTAATTCAACTTCAGACTGATATTTTGTAATAACATTTACACAACACTGATGCTCAATTTATGCATTTGTTTGATTGTGTTCAGAAACCAAAATGTTTGAGAGGGCCTTGGTCCATGTACACTGCTAAAATAAGGTATTGCAGATCCAGTCAATATTTGTATTAACACTTCATATAATAAGGTATGCAACCAGTTTGTTTGTTTGTTTACTTAATTTCTCTTTAGAGACAGGGTCTGATTTTGTTGCCCAGGCTGTGTTTCATTGGTGCAATCATAGTTCACTGCAGCCTCAAACTCCCGGGCTCAAGCGATCCTCCCAGTTCAGCCTCCTGAGTAGCTGGGATTACAGGTGCAAGCTACTGTGCCCAGCTGCAGGAAGTTTAATAATATTACAATGCACAGGAATCTAAACAGTTATAAGCAGAGCGAGCTTTCGTATTTGAAATATCAGGGAGTTCAGAAGAGCAAATAATGCATATATGTGTTGATATTCAGTATAATAAAAAAGTGTCTGCAAATAATATCTACAGATGTAGTGCTTAAATGAATGGGTGAGTGAATAGAACACTAAGAAGGAGCCTTTCTTGACTGTACATAAAGTTTGTGCACTCAAAGGGAGATACTTCATGGAAGTGGGTCTCCATAAGAGCAGAGGTAATGTCTGCACATCACAAAGAAAGGCATTAAGCACATAGTAATTGCCTGATAATTGTGTACTGAATTAATAAGTACATTATTAATTTCATTTCTGAACATATTACCATTTAATAAATGAATGCATGAATAAAGGATTGAAAAGTAGATGTTCTTGAGAAAGGCAATGAAAAATCTTCCTATGTAAGGGACACAAACAATCGTCTCCTTGCTTTGTACACAAGGTCTGTGCTGTCAAGATGATGTATTATATGAAAATGCATGTCAGAGTGTGGTGTAAATATGTGATGTTTATAAATCAAGATACAGATAAGTGGCCTAATAAATGAGGTGGTGCTGAAATCCAATTCCAGAAAAGTTTGTTCATTTGTCCTTGAGAGTATATATAAATGTACATGTGAGTGAATGAGCGGGCTGTATGGATGCGATCTATAGAGATGCCCTGCTTTCCACAGCTTGAGCATTGCACCATTTAATCAAAGTAGCAAAGTTATAAAAATCATAGCTCTGAAACAGAACCCAATCTTGGTTTCAAATGATTTTATGATGTCAGCTCAACAACTTGATCATATTGCTTGCCTTGTAAAATGTTAAGACAGCTATCAGACTGTTTTTAATTTACTCTCTTGGCATGGATCTTCCTCTAGTTCTTGTAGCATTCTGTCAGCACTATTTTCCTATTGAATGTCAATGAGATGTTCTACTGTGATTTCTTGTTTTTAAGCCAATATTCCAAGCGAACTACAAAACATGGGAGTGTTGATTGACACAGAAGAGGTGTTTTTTTTTTTTTTTTTTAGCACAGAGCAATTTTATATTTTACATTGCCAAAATACCACACAAAATTGAGGGATGAATATATTCATACAAGCTTCATCAGAATATCAGATACATATATATGTATATGTGTGTGTATATATATATATAAAGAGGAGGAGTTTGTTGATTCTATACCACTTTATTAATTAAATATATTCCAGGAGAAAACTACACAAAATCAAAGAAGTTATTATTATGCTTAATTCCAAATAAGCCATTTTAAGAGGGTGTTTTCAGCAATTTTCTATCAGCATTATTATATTTTTAAATAGGAGTCAGAAAAAAGAAGGATAAAAGAGAAGGATCACATTTTTAAACATCACATTTTAAACAGCTATTTTCAATTTTAGTAGCTATTTTTAATAGGCAAATCATTATATTTTTATAAAAAGAAATCCATTTGTAAACTTCCAAGACTATATTACTTTCGATGTGATTGTATACATTAAGAACAAAATAATTCACACAGGATTTCTTTCAGTACCTTACTAGTCTGGTGAAATTAACATATGCTTCCACCTACACAAATTTAAAGAATACATGTGTTATGTAAAGCCAGGTTCAGGTGTGCAGTCCTTGCATCTGTTCACCCAGAGTTTCAAGAAAATTCACTTAATGGAAAGATCCAAAAGTGAATATGAAAGTGTCAGTTCTGTAAAGCAAATCTTTCTTATGACAAGTTTCATATCAGTAATTTATGGATATATACATATGCATTTATATGCATAGTAATTATTTGTAATGGCTCTATTAATTACTCACACCTGTGTCTCATGTTTTCAAGTCTCATATTCGAAATATTTCTCTGTTGAGATGTAGAAAATAATCTCACTCATACTAGGAGGGTTGACTTGGAGAAGGAAAGATGTTCTGTCTCTGGGTCTCCAACGGAAGTCATTTGTTTCTTGGTAGTTAGGTTTGTATTTTTAGAAGTGACTAATAAGTTCTGTGTAACAGTTATTTCTTTGGGGAGGATTAATTGTAGCTATCATGCCTATCAAGCCATCAAAGATCCCACCTCCTGCCATGAGCAGACAATGGTGTCAGACAGTTAAGTGACACTTCCTCTGTCAAAGTCCTATAAAATCCCACCTGGACATGCAGCTGCTGCAGGGCTTTGGCAGTTTGCCAGAAACTCTTCATTTCAGGCTCTTGCCTCTTAACTTGCACATGAAGTGTGAGACGAAGTGCTCAATGTTCATCAAAATGATGCATAGCTCTCATGCCTAAAATAGACACCATTTTATAATTTTCAAGCTGTGGGGTATGAGGCACCATGTTTTATCTAAAATTCCAATGTCCCAAATGCCCTGAAAGTGAAAAGATTTGTCCCCCAATCGGTACACACTCATTTAGGGGCAAAACCTGATCATTTGTAAGGCAATGAGAGAATGAAAGTGCCTCCTAAGTAAGGTTATTCTTGGTCTCCTGTAAAAATAATGATGACTTTGATGACAGGGTACCGTCCTCCACCCCAGTGGGGATGTCAGTAACATACTGTGTTTGTGCCCTATAATCATTTTAAAATCTCCAAAAGTACCTTTCAAAAGACATCTGCCTCCTGAGATTCAAAGGAGAGACCAAAGATCTTCACCTTAGAGATGTAACCTTGGCTTCTTAAATGACAACCAGTAAAACTAGGATCTAAGATTTGGGATGTTTCCAAAGATACACACCTGCCAAATGAAGGACTAGAACTAGAATTTTTCTAGCGCTTCCAGGACTTGAACCCAGTGTCAACACCCTATAACTCGCTGAAAGATTTCTTTTGAATTGAGCAGAATTGATTCATGGACGTGGCTTTCATTTGCTCCGTTAGGGCTACAAAGCCAATACAGACAATATTTATTGCTCTTATGTTGCTTTTACAGATCACTTTCCTGAGTTTTAAATAGGTACATGCATTAGAGGAATGACTATAGCATTGCTTTTAAAAGATGGTATTTTTCTGGTCATTGTTTATAATATTTAATCAATGTTGACAACTGCAATGTAATCTTTTTTTACAGGTTAGAATAAGAGAAGACAATATTACTACCTTTCCTAGCATAAGTTCTGATGTTTTTACTGACATATAACTTCATCTTGCATAAACTCCACCTTGCTTTTAAAAGCAATTAAAAAAAAATTTGGTCAGTAATTATATATGCTGTCCCTGAAATCCAACATATAACTTCTTGTACAATAATTGGTAGGAAATAAAGTGGTTAGGAAGAGAAAATGATCCATTGCCAAGTGGCTGTTCAATCATGATTCCTACTAAGTTATTTTAAAGAATATTAGTGCACTGTAAACCAATTTTACTGATTTATAATCACTAGGAGAGTACCCAGAAGTGGCCCTGAAATTAATGATCAGTCTGTATTTAAAGTAACCACCTTTAGTAATGGCTTTCTCTAAGTGGACTTCCTTAAGAGTAGCACTTTGACTTAATTACAGTGACAGTTCATGTTTATCACCCTTTGGCTGCAGTCAGGAACCTTAAAAAGATTTAACATAAATGTGATTCTTTTTTCTCATGAGGTGCAAGAGCAATGAAGCAATGTAAGACACGAAGAAAAATTCTAAAAATAGTACACTTGTCAACAGAAACCAGGGCATTGAACTTAATTGCTTAAGTTAATGATGCCTATGATACAGATTACAGCCCTCTGCAAAAGCGTACATGGAATGCACAGATGCTTGGCTTTAATTTTATGTTCACTGCATTGACAATTTTTGACAGTCACATTTAAATAGGCAAATAGTGATAAATATGATTTGTGGTATTTACCTGTACATATTTTCTCAAATAAAAAAGATGATTTTTGCCTGTAATTTATTTTAAAAGGTCAGAGAAAGCTCTGACTATAAGTTCCTATAATTCCTCAAAGGAAAAGAGTAATAAAATCAGAGTCATGAGAATTATGCTCATTCTTATTCTCTATTCTAGTTTACTGCAAGACTCAAAGCAAACAACTTATCTTTCGTCATTCCTCCTTAAATGCCAAATGAGGTTAAAAATGCCTACCCCATTTACAATACAGAGTTAATAGGAAAATCAAATGAAATAGTACACATAAAACTTGTAATTCAAGAACAACTTCTTAATGTTATTTAAATAAAAAGATAACAAATTGTATACCTTTGACAATAACAAAACCCGGGTAGACTGTGTTCCAATCATGTAGCATACAATATTGTATTGAATGTTGTAATATGAATCTTTTCCCATTTATTACTGATTATAAAAAGACTAGCAAAAGTGAACTGAGATTTACCAGATTGCATGATGCTACTTTAAAATATCATTTAATAGTAAAATTATTAATACTTAAACTATGATCTCTTAGATTAATATCGATTGTTGATTCTAATATTAAACCACCAAAAGGAAAATAAAGTTAATATTACAACTATACCCAAGAAGTAAATATTGTGATTTCATTTCTGAGAACCTACAGTCTAGAAAGAAAATTAGTACAAAAAGGCACAGTAAATCTGGGCTCTCTTTACACTTCCACAATAAACGAGCTTTGTCATGTGATCTGAACCACAGTGATCTTACATTTAAATGAAGATGTTGAAGTAAACAATTTCTAAAGTCAGCTAGAGTCCTATGGTACCACAAGCGTTTGGTCCCAAGACACTTACTCTCTGTATCAATGCTCACACTTTTAGATATATTTCACACTACATGTCCATTTTTTAGAAAAATAAAACACATCAAATACATTTGTCATTTTTCTTTTTTCTTTTTCTTTTCACAAGTAGCTCCTGATGTGCCTAACATTGCCTTGGACAAGCTTGTGATCTGCTAAAGCCTACCCCCACCTCCCCTTAGTCAAACGTCAAAGAATTAAAATGAAAAGATATATAGATGTGGTGAAAAATGCCAATACCAATGGAACAAAAATGGGTTCATTTTTCCTTCATTCATCTCTACAGCCCTTTCATCCAGCCAGGATTGGTGCATCATTAACTTTTTTTTCCTTCATTGCCTATTTGGCTCTTTTCTCCTCTAGGTTGTCTCCAAATAATCACAGTTGCCTTCCAATGATGCAGAGTAGTATGAAATTAGACAATGTTCACACATGGTGACTCCTGTTGTTTACAATGTGGTGAAAAATTAAACAGCTAAAATAATGGCAGGAAGTTAATTGATTAGGATAGATTAGTTCCATATATAATGAAATATAATTGTTTGTCCACTAACTTCATAGAGTTAGCAACTAGTCCATTGTTTCGGACCCTCTCACTCTATAGCAAGTTCAGGTCTTTTGCTGTATGTTCAAAATCATTCTGTGCAAAGATTAAAATAATATGCATAATATTAGAATCTCAGATCATCCATCTTAGAGTGAGTAGCAGGTACATTAAAAATGCTCTGTTGCCAAGCATGGTGGCTCATGCCTATATTTCCAACATTTTGAGAGGCCAAGGTCAGAGAATTGTTTAAGCCCAGGTGATCAAGACCAGTCTGAGAAACACAGCAAAACCCTGTCTGTACAAAAAATACAAAAATTAGCCAGGTGCAGTGGCACAGGCCTGTAGTATCAGTTACTAGGGAGGATGAAGAACAAAGACTACTTGAGCCTAGGAAGCAGATATTGCAGTGAACTGATATTGCACCACTGCACTCTAGCCTGGGTGACAGAGTGAGACCCTGTCAAAAAAAAAAAAAAAAAAAAAAAGCCTTGTAATATGACAGATTATTAAAGGTCACCTTTTCCTTCCCATGTAGTCACCATCTGTGTCCCACTGAAAGAATAGGTTACAGGTGACCTTCCTTTTTAAATCAGAGAAAGCTCAATATATTCTAGTGAGATGTGATAAAAAAAAAAAAAAAGACTATTCCATCTATGCACACACATACACATACAAAACACAACACAATTTATTGGCCACTCATCTGTCTGTGTAACACATAATTTAGTGCTGGGTTTTTACAAGATGCCTCTGGCTACTTTTGAGGTGGATATATGTGCAGAGAAGGACAGATTCCTAACCCTGAATTTATTATGTTATTGTGCTGAGACACTTAAACCAATGTAGTTCAAGGGACTTCAAGGCGCCATCTCCGGTGCCAGTTCAATACCCATCAATGGTGGGGGCCACGCTGCCTCTAAAGGATGTTCTTGGTTTTTCTGAATATATAGCTAGGAAGGCCACTGCAGCAATAGCATTTAAATGAGGTAAAATTCTCTTCAGCTCCAGTAACGGCAAGTCATGTTTTTGCCACTTCAAGCCATGAAATTGTTTAAAATTGTGTGACAAGATTTAATATAGCAACACATATGCAGAGCAAGGTATAGACAGATACAACTGCCCTAACATAGATCCCTAGATGATTCAGGATACATCTGGGGAACAAGAATAGCAGGGTCATAACAAATTCTATACTAAGATTGAAATAAGGATACCAGCATATCTAACTCGCAGTCTCAAACCATATATTTTAGATCATTTGGTAAACTGACCATCAAAATAAAAGTATCTTCTATAGATGGCATAGGAGATATGGATCTCCTATGGACCATGGCATAGGCATATGGATTAAAATGCAAAATCAACAATTGCATTTTAATCCATAAATTATCTCCTTTTGTACATCTTAAATGATGTATAAAATAATAATTGATGTAAAATATAATTATGATCATTCTATTTTTCTCTTTTATTTGACACCTTTGAATTAATGTATAATTGCTAAGTACAAGGTGAAATCACAGCAAAATTATCTGAGAAAAATGTCTATTGGTGAAAAATGTGCAGTACTTACTTTTTTCTTTAAGTATATTTGAGTTATACAGTAATGTCAGTTAAACGGTCTAGACTTTTGCTGTTGTTGTTGTTGTTTTTGAGATGGAGTCTCGCACTGTTGCCCAGGGCTGGAATACAATGGCACAATCTCAGCTCACTGCAACCTCTGCCTCCCGGGTTCAGGCAATTCTCCTGCCTCAGTCTCCCAAGTAGCTGGGATTACAGGTGTCCACCACCACGCCTGGCTTATTTTTTGTATTTTTAGTAGAGATGGGGTTTCATTATGTTGTCCAGGCTGGTCTTGAACTCCTGACCTCATGATCCACCCGGCTCAGTCTCCCAAAGTTCTGGGATTACAGGTGTGAGCCACCGCACCCGGCCAATTGTTTTTGTATCAGAAAAGTATAAAATTTACTATTTTGCTCAATATAGTTATGCTCTTCAATCTATAGGAAATGAAATAAAAATGCTGATTAATAAATATAAATTGCAAAAGCAATAGCAGCACTGAGTCTAGTGAAAAAACTGAGAGATTTGTGAAAGCTCTATAGCATGTTCAGACCATTTTATTGCATACATTTCTCTGTATAAACCAATCATTGACCTCCCACATACGAGGTCAGTTTAATTTAGATAATGCTAGATAATCGCCTCTCTGTAAAATGTTGTGACACCTCGATTTTACATCTGGAACAAAGATTTTTCTTTTAATTTTGAGTAAGTGTTATACTGAATTACACTATAAATCATAGAGCACATACATTGGGCAATGTTATGGTTCAGCCTAATATGTCAATTTAGTAGAGTATGTAATTTCTGCATAGTAAGGAAGGAAGAATGTGCGTGTTCTGTGCTTGAAAAGACAGAGAACCTATAATCCATATGTATGCACATTAAAAAATACATTGAAAGGCTTTTGCATGGTGTGTCAAAGTATATTTATTTTCTAGGACCACACTTAAAATCTTGACGTCTACATTATTTTTCAGTATTACAAAAGCCAAGCCTACTTATCTTACTCTGATCTCAAGCAAATGCAAAACAAATAAGCTAAACTATTTGCTGTTTCATCTGCAATAGGTATAACAAAAGTAAAGCATAGATCCGTTTAGAAAATGGGATTGTAAAGTGCTTCAGATGGTGGTGCATTAGGAGATAACTTTTGCATTTTAAATCATATTTATGATGCATATCCATTTGGGGGCTGTTTTGTAGACCATATGCAGAAAACAGTGTCCTAAACAAAGTTCATCTCAGAAAAACTGTTGTAATTAAAAATTTAAATAAAACAAAGTCATGTAGCAAAACACAATGGGGGAGTTAGTGTGAAAGTTAGTTTTAAAAGTTTATCTTGTGAATGTCTACTTCAATATTTACTGGATCACTTTATACAGACAAGAGACTTGTTATATAATTACATGTATGTTTCAGAGTTGAGCATATGGAGAGACATGGGTAAGCACCTCTCTCAAAAAGCCAGTAACACACCTTCTCAATGACTGGCCAGTGATTCAGAATGTTGAGAGTGTAAATGCACTAATTAGTCTTCAGTCCATTTTCTCCTCAATGAAAAATTCATTTGTTTATAAAAGATCATTGTCATATACTATTATATTTTCTAAACTATACCATTTTCCCGATTAGAAATAGAAATTTTCCTTCTTAGTAAATAGTGCTTCTTTCTATTTCTGGTGCATTCCAAATTTTAGATAAAATTAAAATGTACAGTAACATATTCTACAGCTGATAATATAAATTCATTTGGGGATAAAAATATATAAATGCATTTTGTAAGTCATGTATCAATACATCAAATTGTGTTCAATATGTTTTGATAGTGGATTAATTAACATCAATTATAGCTTATTTAGTGTTTAAATAGGTAAATGGTCAGAACTTATTAGGGGAATTTATAGAAACAAATATCTAATGAATAAAACACATTGAGTAGGGAATTGGAATATTGAATGATGCAGTAATGGAAATTCAGTCTCTCGAGCACTGTTTCTGCCCATGGAAACCTTCTCCCCAACTCCATTATTAATATTACATGGGGTAAATTTTATAGGCAAATACTGCATTGGATCCAAAAGAATGAAATTAGTTTGTTTTGATTATTCTGTTAATCAATTTGTACAATTAATTGATCTTAAATCTGAACTTCCTTTATGCCTCTTTAATAAATGTTATGGCACCTTCTGCATCTATAACATACTAAAAACATCCACTTTATAGGTCCATTTGTTATTTGCCTTTTAACCTGTCAATATATTCCCATAATACCTTTAAAGACTTCAGGTACATACAAAATGGATCAATTAACAGAAATCATGTTGGCATAGTTGGTCTTGTTAACATAGCTGACAAAGCTTATTTATGCTTATAGATTATTCTCACTTTTCCTCTTCCTGCCAAAGATGAAATAAATGAAAGTGGAGTTTGCACAAAGCATAATTTTAACAAATCTCCAATGCTTCTGCAACCCTCCACTATTGTGTCTGGCTTGTATAATCTAAACCTTCACAGTGTATGTATATGCACCTAGAAATACAATAAAAACAGCATATCCAGTGCTTCCCAGATTTAAAACCCCTAGAAAATTAGAGAAATTATCTTTTTTTTTGTCCCATTTAAAATGCCTACTAAATAACACGAAAGCTCCCAAAAAGAGGTTGGTGAACTAGGCTGTTGAAGCTAACTTGTTGGTGTCTCTCCCTGTATTCCCCTCAGCTTACTCTCTTGGCCACAGAAGGTAGTATCCGTGAGAATTGGTGCTTCTTGTGTGTATCTCTATATCATATCCGACCCACCTATGGGACAGGCCATCCTCCGAGAGACAGGAGAAGATAAATCATTATCTTAGATAATTTTGAGTTCCAAAATTTATCTTAGAAGGTTGCCAGCGGTTCTGAACACAGTTTGTCATGGTGGCGGTTAGTTTGTGGGTGCATGTCGTATTGCCATCCCTCCATTCCTGTCTCTCTTTCCTCTCTTTCCCCCTTTCTCTTAGTGCTTCCTAGAATTGTCACCCCTCAAAACTATTTGACCACTAAATCCAGGATTTTTTGTTTTTTTTTTTGTTTTTTAAGTGACAGGGTCTCACTGTCTCATTTAGGCTGGAGTGCAGTTGCATGATCATAGCTCACTGCAGTCTTGACCTCTTGGCCTCAAGGGATCCTTCCACCTCAGCCTCCCAAGTAGCCGGAACTTCAGGCATGTATCACCATGCCTGGCCTAGTTTTTTTGTTTTGTTTTGTTTGTAGAGATGAGGTTTCACTATTGCCAGGTTGGCCTGGAATTCCTGGCCTCAAGCAATCCTCCTGCCTAGGACTCCCAATGTGCTGAGATTATAGGCCTGTGCCACCGCATCTGGCCTCCAATCCACTTCTCAAGATTTACTTTTGTACAATCCAGCTCAGCCATCTTGGAATATGTTCTCATTTCTACGGCAAAATTATGTTTTCCTTTCGTTTTTTTTTCTTGAGGAAATAATAAAAAGTTTACTCTCTTATCATTGGATCTCCCAACATTTCTATATATAAAATCTCAAATTCCAATTCATGCTTATCACAGCCAAGATACTTAGTATTTTTGTATTTTTATTCTTTCAGAAAGCTATTTTGTTTCTGAGTTAAATAATAGAACGATATTATGCAGGCATCTACTCTGTATTTAGCCTGCCTCTCAGTGGAGAAAGCAATATTGATACAGTACCATAGTTACAGTTCATCTACTAGTTGTTATGTAGTTCAAAACAACTGGAACTTTCTAATATAGAGAAATATTTCATAATGTGTGCTGTTCTTATTGGTGTCATGGTTAATCTAAAAACCAAAGATCCATTGTGAGATAATTGAATGTTGATTTCTAGTTAATACCAAGTATTGATCGACAATCTCCAGATTTTACAGAAGAGCAAACAGCTGAACTGAAAGGGAAACATTTTCCAAATTACCTTCAACTATGGGTCTCATATGTGGGCTCCTCATACAGCAAAACTTGTGACAGCTTTAGCTGTATTTGCTGTTCCTAGTTTGTTGTTTCATTCAATTTCTCTCTAAATTGGATTTAAGCCCAACCATTTCACGAAATTACCTTCTACATATTTTGTCCACAGCTTCCTCTTACCAAGAGCAGTAGCCATGTCTCAGTCTTCTTTTCATTCTACTTTCTCAGCAACATCTCACACACTTAGCTATCACTGCTTCTATTTCTTGAAATCCGTGACTCCCTCTCATATTGTTTCTTTCAACATCTCAGTACAAGTTTCTGTCTCATTTCCTGATTTCTCCTTTTCAGATCAATACCGTAGTGTAATATTCTAGGGCTTGGTTCTTTGTCTTCTTTACTCTATCTTCAATTTCAGAAACATTCTATCAAGTGCCATAATTTCATGTATCATTTGTATCTTGATATCTTATCTCATTTAGGATCTCTTATCTCATTTAGGATCTGTTATCTTATCTCATTTAGGAACTCCTGACTGACATTTCCCTTTGCCAATCTGACAAACCCGATTTTCTAACAAGCAGTTTAAACTTCACGTTTGAGTCAGAAACCCTATTTTCCCACAAAAACCTATCCCTTAACTTGGGATTCCCCATCCCAATAAATGTCACTTAACTCCATTGTTTGTCAAGGATCAACCCAAGCTGTCATTCTTAATTCCTCTTTTTTTCAATCCCACATTGAAAGCTTCAGAATAACAGGTCGATGTTATTCTGACACCAAAGTGTCTCCAGAATCGACTACCTAATAGTTTTACTACTACAACTTAAGTCCAAATAACCATTTCTTTTTGTCCACACACTGCAACTTAATGGTTTCTCTGATCTTATCCCTGCCCATTACAGACCATTCTCCATCCAGCATGCAGAATAATCATTTAACTGTATCCAGTTATAACGTTTTCCTGCTGAAAACATGTGTTGTCTTTCTTTTGCAATTAAAATGGCATCCAACTTCTTCATAATGGCATAGGAAGCCCTGAACATGGGTTCTGCCTCCTCTCTGCTTCCACCTCTGCCTCGTGTGCCCTCCCTATGCTTCAGCCAGGTGAGGTTTTTTCTTCTGTGCTCAAAATTGCTTGGGTGATAATTGCACCTAAGAGTAAACTTAGCTGTTTTAATAAAATGCTGGCTTCGAAACATACTGAGATGTAGCTTTGGGCAAGAATCGCAACATTTTAGAGGATTGACTTCCTCATCATACAGTGCTAGTAATAATAGGATGACCTCCTTGGAATCTTGTCAGAGCCTTTAAAAAGGTAATTAGATTTAAATGAGATCATAAGGGTGGGCCCTAATCCAATAGGACTGGTGTCCTTATAAGAAAAGGAAGAGACACCAAAGACATCTGTCTCTCTAAGTATGCACAGAGGAAAGTCCATGTGAGAAGACAGGAAGAAGATGGCCATGTATAAACCAGGAAGATTGGCCTCACAAGAATCAATCTTCTGGCACCTTGGTCTTAGACTTCAAGTCTCCAGAACTGTAAGAAAACATGTCTGTTGTTTAAGGTACCCAGTCTTTAATATTCTGTTATTGCAACTCAAACAGACTAAGACGATACCAGGCGGCCCAACCCAGGAAGGAGACAAGCTCAGATCAGGCAGGTGTGGTTGCTACCCAACCTTCACATGGCCCACAGGAGGCAAAAATCTTTTGTATCAACTTAAGGGCAGAGCTTTCAGTATCTCTACAAAGGCCATGCCAAGTACAAGGGCCACCACACTGAGGGAAGCTTAACGCGTGGCAAACCTATCAGTCCAGATGCAATTTCTTTATCAGTGTTCATATTTATCATAAAAATATGTGATATTCTTGTCAGGGACACAGATGGTTATCTAAAGGTTAAATGCCTATGGAAAAAAAGAAACAACCCAGTATAAAAAAATATAAATAAACCAAAGATAATTGTTGTTTATTTAAAATAACAGCTGTGCAAAACAGAGATCAATAGATAAGGCTAGCAATCCATTTGAGGTCAAAGTTATACTTTTCCAAAATTATAACAACAAAAACATTAAATATGTTTATTAGAATTATAGACATGATGGTTTTCTTTCATTTCCTTTTATCTTACATCACAATCTTACATGATACACTTTAAATATTTTTACTACTAAACATTTTAATAGTTTTCTTTTGTTGCTTTTTTGGCAATATCTGTTTAAATGTAAGTAATACACCTACAGATACAACCTAGGAGGCAGTGTATATAGGAGTGAACAGAGCATAGCTGATTTTCTGGAAGATACAGTGTCTTGTTGAATTACCTGAGCTTTTCTTTAATAAAATAAATAAATAATGCCATAGTAATTTTACTATGTTGAGACTTTAAATATACAAAGGGGAGAGCTCCTTCTATAGACTTTCATAATATTTTAAAATTTATTCTCCAAGCTCATGTTTTCCTGTCTAAGATCCCTTGTTGTTGCTTTTTTAAAACAAAACAAAACAAAAACAAAAACAAACATATCATCAGGCCTTAAATTTCCAAGCATTACAGGTCCTTGTAATTTAATTATCCTCCTATTCATTGCCTAACATACCAGTTCTTCTCCCATAGGAAAAAAATGAAAAGACAACTTAACACCCCCATTTTCTTTTCTTTTTTTTTTTTTTGAGACGGATTCTCGCTCTGTCGCCCAGGCTGTAGTGCAGTGGCATGATCTCGGCTCACTGCAACCTCTGCCTACTGGGTTCAAGCGATTCTCCTGCCTCAGCCTCCCATGTAGCTGGAACTACAGGTGCCAGCCACCACACCCGGCTAATTTTTGTATTGTCAATAGAGATGGGGTTTCACCATGTTAGCCCAGGATGGTCTCGATCTCCTCACCTCGTGATCTGCCCACCTTGGCCTCCCAAAATGCTGGGATTATGGGTGTGAGCCACCATGCCTGCCCAACACCTCAATTTTTCTATTAACATTTTATACAAGTATGATGAGTTTTCATTGATCACATTGAACTGTAGTTTTATGTCTATGGATTTTTTATCCCAATGGATTCTGGCACACATGAGGATGTGTATCATTTATATGAGAGAGAAAGAGAAAGATTTTGAATGGTTTGGACTAGAGGAGCTACTAAGAACTAAAATAAATGTAAAATCTACATGAATTAATATTCTTTTTAATATTTCCTAAAAATACATAATATACTGGTTAACTTGTATCTTTTAATGGATAGGTATTTATACTTGTTTGCTTCCAATGAAATGCATAACAAAACCTCAAAAGGTACTTAACTTCTTGCCTAAATAAACAAAAGATAAATAAGGGAATGTTTTGGAAAATTACACTTTTAAACCCTAAGGAGAATGAAATCTTCATAATTTGTTAATGGATCACTAACTTTTAATGTTTTCTCCTGCAAAAGGTATGATACCCAAAATGATAATTTAAACACTGGAAACCTCATCTCAGCAATACAAAAATGGTTGCAATCAATTTCAAAGAGTAAATATATTTAAGTTTATTTTCAGTTGTATCATCATCTGAAAATTAATTTTCTTTCTCTTTTGATGTCAAACATTTTGGTGGCAACTACCATTTTATTCCAGTATGGAATACTGAAAAAAGCAACCGAAAGTAAACAAAAGATTCTTTTCTGACTTATGGCCATCCCTAGGCTGTAGCACTCTGTCTAGCATATAAAGAGTACACTGAGAATTTAAAATTAAGTAAAGGATATCATTTATATTAATACCTCCCAAAATGAAATATTTAGGTATAAATCTAACAAATGTGTACAAGATCTATATGAAAAAAATAAACAATGCTGGTGAAAGAAATCAAATTAGAACTTAACAAATGGAGAGATATTCCATAACAATGGATAGTAAGACTAAACACTGACACAATATCACTTCTTCCTAAATTGATCTATAGCAGCAGTCCCCAAGTTTTTTTGACACCAGGGACCAGTTTCATGGAAGACGATTTTTCCACAGATAGGATGGGAGGAATGGTTTCAGGATGAAACTGTTTCACCTCAAATCATCAGGCATTAGATTCTCATAGGAGCATGCAACTTAGATCCCTCGCATGCACATTTCGCAAACTGCTGTCAAAAAATCGCTGTGATATAATGTGGAGTATAGACATGAATACACAAATACTTAAAAATGCTTAAGGAAGTAACTAAATCCATAAGAAAACCCTGAATTGAAAAGTGAGTCTAAAGCACATATCTACTGTAATGTCTATAAAAATCAATGCTTGAAGATGACCATAAAGTGAGAAAGAATTTTGAAATGTTTTAAATAAATCAGAAAGGGCACAATTATGGAGACAGTAAAAAGATCAGGTGTTGCTGGGAATTAGGGAGAGGGTGGAATGAATGCATGCAGCACAGAGGATTTTTAGTGCCGTGAAACTATTCTGTATGATACTATAATGGTGAATACATGTCATTATATATTAGTCAAAATCCACAGAATGTACAATACCGAGAGTGAGCCCTAATGGGAAACTATCAATTGGGTGATAATGATGTGTCCATGTATGTTTATTAATTGTGACAAATATACCACCCTGTTGGGAGATGTTGATAATGAAGGAGGCTATGAATGGGTAGGACAGTGAGTATATGAGAAATGTTTGTATCTTCTGCTCAATTTTGCATGAACTTAAAACTGCTCTAAAAATAAACTTAATTTCTATAACACAAAAAAGAGAATATGACAAATATTCTCTTAATTCAATTGTTAATAAATTAGTTGTTGACATAAGGATGGTTATGGAATGAAGATTATTTCAATATCTAAAACTACTGGTGAGTGGACATACCATTAAATGCAGCACAGTATGACTCAATGTATCTCTGTCACAGAAATTAATGCTTACTACAATAGCCTACTTAACTATGTAATGATGTCTGCTAGCATAAAGTGACTTACTATCACTTCTGACTCCATTAAACTGCATACAGATACTACCTTCTTAGGTAGTACAGATACTTCTGTACTTTTTGGGTAGTACAGATACTACCTTCTTACGCTGTGACATGAGTCATTTACCACTGATAAGAAATAAAACCAGAAATCAAACAAGGGCATTTAAAATCTATTTAAGTAGAGCTAACTATTGTGATCGACCTATTTGTTACCCTCTCAAGAACACTTAATCATGTGCTAAGGCACAATTATTAAAATTAGGATACAAAGATGTTTATCCAAGGAGCATGAATAAAATAAAAACAGTTTATTCATGTTTTCCTTAAAAATATATGGATGATATAGAACATAATCTGGCACAGAATATTGTTGGATTAGGAGATTAAATATAAATTTCCCTTTACCAGTCTTCTGAACACACAATATCATTTTCCTTCCCAATCATCCAGTTTAATCTTAAATGTGTCTTCTTGTGCTTCTCTTTTCTTTCAAAGAAAAGGGAAAAGATATTCTATGACTGTAAATTAATATTTTAAAAATTTGTATTTTTTTCATAAATTAAAAATATAACTAGAAAGCAAGAAAAGTCATGAATTTTCTTACAGGGAAATAATCAAGGATAAATAAACTCAATACTTCCAAACTGAATCTTTCTTGTATGCTTCATTTATATAATATCTTCACAATGAAACCAACCATGCAATAAAAGCAGCAGTATTCCTGTGGAAAATGAAATGCCATCTCTTTAGAAATATCCTTAAAATGAGTGTGTAGGAAGAATATCCAATATTTTGTTCTTCCAGAATGACAAAATGTTGCAAAACACATAAGTAAAAAAAAAAATAGTGCCTTCTTTGAACATTTTTTTAGAATCATGGATTTTAAATATAAAATATTTAAGGAAAAGATCCTGATTTATTTAAAACACTTCAAAATTCTTTCTCATTTCACGGTCATCTTCAATCATGGATTTTTATAGACATTACAGATGTGTGCTTTAGACCCACTTTTCAATTCAGGGCTTCCTTAAGGATTTATGTATTTCCTTAAGCATTTTTAAGTATTTGTGTATTCTTTTATGTTTATACTCCACATTATATAATAAAGATCTTGAAGCAGCTTATTAAGAACATGCATAAATGCATAATGAAATAACAAAATACAACCAATCAACACCAAAACAAGATATATATTACAACAAAAAAACTGGTCAAAAAAAAAGGACAGAAGACACAGATATATTAGATAAAAATTGCTATAGGTCAAATTGTAGTATTGTTTGGTAGACTTTTTATAGATCAAAGCGTAACAGAGAAACACAATCAGCTACATTCCTTTATTATCTACTAGAATTTAAAAAAAAAATTTCAAAGGATGAAATATTTTTCTACAATCAGTTTAAAAATAAATTTTAACATTTGCTTTAAAACAGGACACAATGAAAGATGCAATAGATAAAATACCCAAATAAGTGTACTTGCCTTTGATAAAAACAGAAGGGGTAGTATATTAACATATAAAAGCAATTCTTTGGAAGGGTTGGAAGGGGACAGACTTGTAAGATGCATGAAGTAAGGGTATGGGCAAGCACTGACACAGTGCAAAGTGCAAAATATGTATTAAATAAAAATTGTGATATTCGTTTTTTATGGAAACAAATGACCAAATACAACTTGATGGATTAATACTTCATCTCCACAGAAACGTGAGAAAAGTCAGTGACTTCAAGCACTGAAAGAGAGAAAATGAAAATATTTTCTCAAGAACCAGCCATGAGTCTCCTCCATATGCATTGTATATATCCAGAAATCCTTCAGTCCAACCTTTCTATTCTGGAGAAAGCATATCTAAAGAGGTCTAGCATTGTGTTATCTGATAACCACTGGTGTTTCAAATTTTAATTAATGATTAAACTTCATATAAACAACTTTTTAAAATATTGTTTTTGGTTAAGAATACATTAAATAATTCTTAAATATATATAAGCCAGTTGTTTCCAGATGAGATTTTTTATCAGAGTTCCTCTCAGTTTGACTAATTACATTTCATCTTGATCATAGGTCCTTGACCTACATTTTCTTAGAGTATTTACTTTGAAAACTCTCCATTGTAAATTCTTTTTCTAGCCCTTCAAGATGTAAATCTTCTACAACCCAGAAATGTCTATCTCAAGACATGGGAGCCATTCCTTTGAAATATAATCATAAAGAAAGATAGAGTCCCTATCTTCCGATCTCTGTTGGAAGGTTGGAGCCTGACTTTGATAAAGAACAATTAGCAAACACAGATGACCTGATCACACTGACCAACCTCTCCCTAACACCCTCCAATACTTTTCTACTAGTTCTCTCTTGTACTTAAAAACTCTCCCACCTTTCGTTCTAGCGGAGTTAAGTATAATTTTCCCCCATTGCAATAGTCTTGAATAAAGTCTTTCTTGCTTTTTAAACTTATCCACTGTAATTTTTCTTTGACAGCATAAATGTAACATATATTCACATAATTAATTTGTTAAATACATACGTTTTCACATATTCTAAGGGAAAAGGGCTAAGTTGAAAACCAGGAGTAGGTGATTTAAAAATGCATTTCCACCCTGCAAACATTTACGAACAAATTGAAAGAAATATGAAAGTATAACAATGCAATTTTCATAATAGACTGATTTACAGAGATCAGGAACTCTGAGAGGCCATAAGGCATCACCAAGGAGGTCTTACCTAAATGAACATTTGAGCAACAGATATAATTTTTACAGGTGACCAAACAAGGGAAAGGCATTGCCATCTATTCTGGCAAAGATAATGTGCATTGGAAGTGATCTATAAACTAACAGACAGGCAGAGGGTATGGGAAGAAAGCAAAAAGAAGGAAGAATATGGATGTAATGTATAAAAGTCAGTTTCCAGTGGGGTAATTCCTTCTTAAAGTGACAGATAGCTCAAGTCAGGTTGCCATCTGTATATAGCATACTTTCTTCATGCCTAATTTGAACAGCTATCGTTAATTGTGCAATTGCCTAAAATGATAAACTTCAATATGCGTTTTCAAGAATTACAGAGAAAAAAATCAATACCAACTTAGAAGCCTGTATTATGAAGATTAGCTGACTAATCTAATTTGTCATTAGTAATTCAATTAAGTAATTATTCACAATCTTTTCTTTTAGGAAATATAGACTTACTTGGTAACAACTTGTGAATGTGTAACTTTTTATTATTCACTTTGGAAAGTAAATATTTTTGTCCAAATTATTTATATCCAAAAAAGATAATAATGCTTCAAGTTTACAAGGCAGGGTATGTTTATTTCCTCTCATTGCTTAAGTAAAATTACAATAAGGGAAAAATACTGGTAAAAAGCCATAATCATGGGGCGAATAAACAAGCTACGAGAAGCAGAGATTTCAACAAGCTCAGGAAAGAGAAAAAGATTAGGAGATTTTAAAACGGCAGCAGGAGCCAGGACCTAGTGCATATGCAAAGAGATAAACCAGAGAAGGTGTCTGTATTCCACAACAGAAAGTCAGACAGGCTGTTGTATCAGAGATAGAAGTTATAAGGAAAGTTGGAAATGGTACTCTATGGAGACGGATTAATTGAAAGTGAATGTTAAGACCTGCATCGCTTGTCTCACCTCAGATATCAGGAAACCTAACACTTCCTGCCAAAAGGAAGAAGAGGTTGTTGGGTGGTTGGGCAGGGAAGAAGACAAAATATGTTAAATAGTTGGAGAAAAGAAGGTAGCTATTATGGGTAAAACCATTTTCTTCTAGCACTCCAGAAGACTCCCAACAATATGACCAACTCCTCATCTGCCGAACCCAGAGTGAACTTTGCAGGGGACAACCTTTGCCCACCAAGAGTTAGTCTTTGAATGTCTTGATTCTTAAATAGGAAAAGAGGCAACATAAAGCTGAGAGAGACTTGAAGAACATTTGCCATATGAAAAAATACCCACAAAAATAAATAAAGAGAGAGAGGGAAAAACCATAAAACTTAAGGAAATGATAAATCAGGAAATAAAAAATAAGTCTCCAATTAATATACTGAGAGAAATATTTAAAATAAGAACACACAGTTAAGGTGTCAAAGGTTTAAATAAGAGAAACATGGTAAGCTGAAGGATGCTTCCCTTATTGTATAAAATGGCAATGGAAACCATTTGCTTTGAAAGAAGGGAAAGTGAGATGAAGCTTCCCCTGTGACACAGGAAATTAACAGACAAGGTATAAAATTATTAAAAATTATTATTTAAAGAAACATTATTTACTAATTTAAAAAAGCAAAAAGAGTCCGCCGCTTGTATGTTGGTTTGGTTGTCACTGCTTAAGTGAATGACTTTCACAGCCTCCTTTTCTGTCTCTCCTTACCACCCCTTTACACACCCACTAAAGTCCTGAAGTCCTGGATGCTAGAAAACTAGCTGTAGATTTGTCCTTCAAACAATAATAAATGGCATATTCTTGTAATCCTGATAATGAAACTGGGCAAAGTAATTTTATCCCACAACACAACATGAAAATCTGAGGTACCACTGGCTAGGTTGGTTGTACAGGAACCTCAATAAAATGAATTATCAAAGAGAAAAAAAGAATATAAATATATTTATTAACAGTGAACTGTACATTTAAAATGGGACAGATAGTAAATTATATATGCATATTTTACCTCAATGAAAAAACTTTTAAAATTAAAATCAAACAACAAAAGAGAAAAACAACATCAAAGTAAAAGTTTTGGCTTAATTGTATTTTACTTTGTGAATATACATCAGAAATACACCAACGTATGCACATTTTCTATACAAAATTATGTAAGCCATTTTGGAACAGTGCTATGAATCTTTCAAAAAATATAAATTAATAATAAAATAAGAACCAGCAAGACAAAAAGAGAGGAGTTTGATGATGTTACTTTTTATCTCTTTTTAATTGTTTGTAATATGTAACAAGGATCAATTTTCATGTTTTCCTCTGAGTACTTCTTCAAATTTTAACTGTATGAAAGGTAAGACAGCTGGGCCTGTAATCACACACAAAAAATCAAGGCTAATAGCTGTCACCAGTTTCTTATTACAGTTTTTGGCAGTTTCTCATTAAGTGTTATTGGCCTTACATTATGAAGCACATTTAGGTTATGAATCAAAGTGGCTTTGAAAATGTATATATTATGTTATACATGATGTAATCCATAAAGTTCCTTTAGCTCCAATCAGAGAAAGACTTTGTTTTATTTTGTCCCTTGAAGCAATGCCCTTTAGTCCTTTACCTTGAATTAAACGGAGCCTTTGAGATTTTACTCAGAGAGCTGAGTTTGAAAGAACAAATCAGTTTATGCATCAACTTTTTATTATCCATGGTCATTGCCAATAAAAAGCTCTATTTATTGAGATTATATCTGTGGATTAAGGTATTTTTGATGAAGATGTTTTTCAAATGATGGCAGTTCCCTTTCATTCACGGTTTCAAGGTTTCAGCTACTCATGGATATCAATCCAAAAATATTAAATGGGAAAATTCTGAAATAGGCAATTCATAAGTTTTCAATTGTACACCATTCTTGGAAGCATGATTAAATCTCCTGTTGACCTGCTTCATCCCCCAGGCATGTGAATCATTCCTGTGTCCCGCGTATCCACACTCCATGCTATCACTTCAGTAGTCATTTGGTAGCGTTCTCGGGTATGAGATTGAAAATGCATACCAAGGCAGGGCGCAGTGGCTCAGGCCTGTAATCTCAGCACTTTGGGAGGCCAAGGCGGGTGGATCACGAGGTCAGGAGATCAAGACCATCCTGGCTAACACAGTGAAACCCTGTCTCTACTAAAAAAAAAAATACAAAAAATTAGCCGGGCGTGCTGGCAGGAGCCTGTAGTCCCAGCTACTCCGGAGGCTGAAGCAGAATGGCGTGAACCTGGGAGGCAGAGATTGCAGTGAGCTGAGATCGAGCCACTGTATTCCAGCCTGGGAGACAGTGAGACTCCATCTCAAAAAAAAAAAAAAAAAAAATTTTAAAAAAAGAAAATGCATACCATACTTAGGGTTTTGTATTATCCATGTTTTTAGGCAGTCACTGGGGGTCTTGAAACCTATACCTTCAGATAAAAGGGGCTTACTATATCTCAGTTTTCTTTATTTATATAGACTTAATTGGAACAGTTTTCTCCTACTCACCATAACATTAACAAAATGTTAATAAAAACGTTAACAGCAAAAAGGTATTGCAATTTTTAAATTACCTAAGAAGATATTCAAATTGCTAAATATTTGCAATATTTAAAATTTTACGAAAAATAAAGGTAATAAAAAAGTCATGTCCACCAAGAATTGTCTTAAAGTAAGGAGACTGAGAAAAGGATGAGATGTACTGCACAGATCGTCAAATTTTGGACTCACCGCCTTAAAAAGGTATTTAATTTATTTTATATTAATGTGCCTTAACAAGTTGTATATCACTACATCTTATACAACACTGTGAAACTTCTAAGGATCAGAAAATTGCTTTCTTTAGTTTAACAAAAGCAAGATGAACTGTATGCTTACTAGAGTAGAATGCTGTTTTGTGCATAACTGATAGTCTTCAACCTAGAGCACAGAAGGTGAGACTACTTAATATTCTGTTACAGAGAGAGACAAAAAGGTGGTAACACTATATTTTGCTCTTTGCCACATCACAAATCACTCTTTTACATTTAAAAATGAAGATAACATGAAATCAATTAAAGCATATTTCCTTTCAATTCCTGGGCAGTTTTAGTTGAAAAATAAAGGTTTTGAACAATATTATTTTGTCAATATTTTCTACAATGTTTTTGAGTTTCAAAGTGACTTCAGTAAAGCTGTCATATTTAGAGACATTCAACTTTCAAATGGCATAAGACAGTGTTATAATTGGACTAAGTGGGATAAATATAATAAATAACTTAGACAAAGGCCACTCAATTAAAAAAATGTTTTGTCCTTACCCATATATAGGCACAATCCTTACTATTCAAATATTCCATTTTCCTTCCATCAGGTAAGTGGTGAAAATTCTAACCTGACAATTGATTATAATTCATTATAATTTAATTTAAAATAATTATAATTAAAATAAATTCCGATTAAAGGCAGAATTAGATCTCTAAAAAGACAATAAAATCTGCATTTTTTTCTTTCCACCTAAGGGAGTCGGATCTATTTCTTCATCCTATCTTTGGCCTGGGGGGGATTTCACATTATAAATGAGGTTTCCCAGAATATGAAAGCTATCTAATACATTCAGGCAAAAATTCACTTTCAACTTTGTGTTTAGTGAGTTATATAGAAAGATGAGGGCAGCAATTTTTGCCAGAGGAAACTGAAGTCAAGAGGGAGCTAAATAGAATCTGGAATGTAGGATCTCTAAATTGCATAGAGAATGCAAAATTTCAAGTTAGCAGTCTGTCAAGTATTTCATAAGAATTACCACTGTGTTCGCTCTGGTAAAACTGGGCCTGATTCATCCTTTAATCCTGGTATATACTCTCATGAATGACAAATATTAAGTATCTATTAAATAGAAACTTTTTGTGGATGAATGATGCATAGATTAATCTTCTTACTGAAGATAATTAAGGAAATACAGTGTCCTACAATTTAAATTATGAGAATATACAGCATATAAAAATGTTTTTGTCAATGTAATTTAAACGTACATAGAGATTATAATGGAAAAACAAAAGTGCTAGGAATTTAAAAAAACACAAAATGAAATTGGCATGGGCAATCTCTACTTCCTGTCTAAAAAGCATTTGCCTTTGTTTCTCCTAATAACCAATAAAATAAATATATGGATTTTCTACAAAAGAGAAGCCCATATCAGAAAAGAAAATGAGAGGTTGTCAGCTATCTTGAAATTGAAAACTGGAAGGAATTTTTTTCTTATGAAAATAGGCAGAAAAAAACAAATCAAAGAGTAAAACATTTTGACTTTATCGACAGAAGGAAGATGAGTCAGTTATGAAGTCCTTCATCCTTAATGTGAATGTGTAATGAAAGAACACCACGAAATGTTAACATATGCAAACAAAAAAATTGACCTTGGAAGAAAGACAAAACAGAACATAGAAGATAATTATTTTATAATCCATTATGTTATGAAATTATTTGAGAAATCTCATAAGTGATCTCTTAGAGATTATATATAATCTATATATTTTTATAAATTTAAATTTATATATTTAAATATATAAATATATACAGCTATCAGCATCTAAATGTATATATTTAAATATTTATCTAAATATATTTATATGTTTCATTTGAATATAAAATTTAAATATTTATATATCCAAATACATATTTATATATTTGATGTATAAACTTATATAGTGATATATTTGAATATGTTTATATATTTATATATATGTAAATTTTTTCTTCAAAATAATAGAAAGAAACCCTAAACTCAAATAAATCTAGCAGATGGAATCAAGGAACAGAGGCATGTTGGGGTCAGGATGGTAAAATTGGTCTACTACAAAAGAATATGTGTTCTCTCACATCCTCGCTAGTGCCTGTATTTACCTGTCTTTTTGATAAAAGTTATTTAAACTGAGGTGAGATAAAATCTCATTGTCTTTTTGATTTGCATTTCTCTGATGATCAGTGATGTTGAATAATTTTTCAAATATCTGTTTGACATTTTTATGAATTCTTTTGAGAAATGTCTATGCAGATCTTTTGCCCATTTTAAAACTCCAACTGCATTTTTCCTATTGAGTTGTTTAAGCTTCTTATATATTCAGGTTGTTAATCTCCTGTCGAGTAGGTAGTTTGCAAATATTTTCTCCCATTCTGTAGGTTACCTCGCTCATAGAATGGGATAGAATATACACTCACAGTTTAATCTAAAATTTACCACTCTCTCATATTCTAGAAATTCTATTTCCTTATTACTTTTATTCCTTTTCAGGGATATTGTCTTATTTCATTTAAATATTGTATTAGTCTGTTTTTAAGTTGCTGATAAAGACATACCCAAGACTGGACAAGTTATAAAAGAGGTTCATTGGACTCACATTTCCACATGGCTGGGGAGGCCCCACAATCATGGCGTAAGGCAAGGAGGAGCAAGTAACATCTTACGTGGTTGGCAGCAGGAAAAGAGAGGGCTTGTGCAGAGAAACTCCCGTTGTTAAAACTATCAGATCTTGTGAGACCCATTCACTATCATGAGTCCAGCACAGGAAAGAACTGACCCCATGACTCAATCATCTCCCACTGGGTCCCTCCCACAACACATGGGAATTATGAGAGCTACAAGAGGAGATTTTATTGGAGACACAGAGCCAAACCATATCATTATATAAATGAAAGATGAATCTATAGCCTTAAAAAACACAACCAATTCTGTTTATTCTAACTCCCAACACCCATTCACTCCATTCTCTAGAAGCTATCAATCTGCTGATCATTTTGCTGCTGATCATTTTGCATTATTGTCTTATAAAAATATAGTTCTGAATTCTTCATTAGCTTTCAGTAAATGGTGTCATATTGTACATACTTTACTGCAACTCACATTCTTACCTGCAATCTATTTTGGAGTCCTAACTTGGCTGAACATGTAGAATATCTGTGTAACTATTTCTCTATCATATGAACTAGGAAGTGGCCTTTGATCAAGTGTACTTTATATATCAACAAATGTAATCAAGTTGCCATCCAATGTGACTTATGAATATTCATTGCTGCTAGTTCATTTTGAGAGTGTCCACTTTCCCACCACATTGTTAATATTTGATATTACCAAACATAATTATTGTTCTTATCTCATTTGTAATAATTGTAATATTTTAATTTGCATTTCCTTTTTGTGTGTGTCCCTGAAAATATTTTCTTTCTTTTAAATTTTTTACTTAGTGATTTTCTTGCTTATACTTTTGTTCGTTTTTCTTATTGGTTTGTTATTTTGATTTTTGACTTGTTTTTCTATTACTTACATAGATCTAAATATTCTAGATACTCACCTTTGAACTTCTTTATATAATGCATTTATTTTCTTTTGGTTTGTTGTATTTGTTTCACTTGTGTGTTCTTTATGCATTCTGATGTAAAATGTATTCATCTATTCTTTTAATCATGGACATTTAAGTAGCTTCTGAATCTTGGCTATAGTGAATAGTGCTGCAAGAAACATCGGAATGCAGATATCTCTTCTCTTGATGAAGTTATCAAAATCAGATATACTGATTTCCGTTTTTTGTTTGTTTGTTGGTTTTGTTTTTTGAGACAGGGTCTCGCTGTTTCACCTGGCTGGAGTGCAGTGGAGAAATCTCGGCTCACTGCAACCTCCACCTCCCCAGTTTAAGCGATTGTCCTGCCTCAGCCTCCCCAGTAGCTGGGACTACAGGTGCGTGCCACCATGCCCAGCTGATTTTTGTATTATTAGTAGATATGGTTTCACCATGTTGGCCAAGATGGTCTCGATCTCTTGACCTCGTGATCCGCCTGCCCCTGCCTCCGAATGTTCTGGGATTATAGGAGTGAGCTACCATGCCTGGCTTTGGTTTCCTTTCTTTTCAGTATACACCTAGCAGTAGGATTGCTGGTTCATATGACAGTTCTAGGTTTAGTTTTTGAAGAATCTCCATACTCTTCTTCCTAGTGGCTATACTAACTCACATTCCCACCAACAAAGTAATAGGGTTCTCTTTTCTCGTATAGCAGACATTTTCAACAAGAAGTGTTAAAAATATCTTTGAAAATGAACTATCTCTATATTCATATATTTTTAAAATTAACTCATTTCCTGTAATGCTGAATTGTAGGTCAGGAATTAGCTGTTCTCCAAAACATAAATTATATGTAGTCATTTGCTGCCCAACGTAAAATAACTTTATCTGCTTTGGAAAAGAAAGAGAAGTCACAAAGAGTCATTATTGCATGCAAAATCCTCTTGGAGGTATTTACATATAATATTATCACTCAATATGGCAATGTATTGATTCAGTGCCTCAGAGACAGTAAAAGCCACGTCAATGACAGGCAGATGGCAACAAAAAGGAGGGCATTTCACAGAGTTTGCTGTGATCTGTAGTCTCCTACATTTTTCTACACTGCTTCCATATCTTCAGTGATTCTGAAACTAACATTTTTGTTATTTTATCTGTATTTAAAATTACATTTTATTTTTTATCAGCACACAAAAAATGACAAAATTCGATGAAGCCATAAGAAGAAGTAATAGAGCTTAAACAATACAAAATACACCAAGAAAAGATGAGATCTTGGATCTGAGCCACCATGGAAGACAATTTCTAAACTTCCGCCATTTAAAACAACTTATTAGCCTGTATAATTTCCCTATTTGTGAACTGAGTGAATTGATGTCTGAAGTATGTTCCAGATTCCATTCAAATTTAAGACTAGATGAATGACTTGGTATTTTAAAAAACACACAGAAGAATATATCATAAGGGCCTGTCACCAGGCATACATATTAAAGTAAATACCCGAGACACTTGTACAAAGTCATTATGTGTCCCCCCCTTTTTTTTTTTTTGAGATGGAGTCTCACTCTGTCACTGAGGCTGGAGTGCAGTGACACAATCTCTACTTACTGTAGCCTGTATCTCCCAGATTCAAGTGATTCTCCTGCTTCAGCCTCCTGAGTAGCTGAGATTACAGGCATGCACCACCATGCCCAGCTAAATTTTTTGTATTTTTAGTAAAGATGCAGTTTCACCATGTTGGCCAGGCTGATCTTGAACCCCTGACTTCAGGTGATCCACCAAAGTGCTGGGATTACAGGTATGAGCCACCAGGCCCAGCCACTATGTGTCTTTTAATTATTTTGTAGCATGCACTTGGCTGTGATTGGCATAAACAATGAATGAATCTTCCTAGAATTTTCTTCTCAGTTTTTGCTTTTGTTGTCCTTGGTTTATTGAGAAGCAAAAGGAGCTAGTTTCCAGAATTGGGTCCCGACTTAGTACATTATGAGGTACTTACATGTCACTCATAATGTTAAAGTAATCACCAATTTAGACCCAAAACTAGGAAAACAATAATAGCATTACTAAATAGGATGATACTGTGGATCTCTATGTCTCCGTGCTATAGTTGCTGTTTTTCATAACATAACACCTTCACAGGTGACATTCAAATGCATAACATTCAGTCATGTGCTCTACATTCTATAGAGATTTTGTAAGTAAGAGAGGCTTCTGAAAATACTCCTACAACATTACCCGTTTGGTTTTGGGACAAATAAATAAGCTATGTCACAACAAATGAGAGGTGACTAAGGCACTAAGTGAAGTGATTGCAAAAGAGCTACTCCGTCTAGGAAGTATGGTCCTATGCCCTAACTATTCTTATAATATAACTTCTAGGATGTTTTAATATACTTGCCATATTATTGAAGAATAGTCATGTTCAAGCTACTTATAGCAGCTATGTATCAAAATAACTTCCTGAAAATGCCTTAGCACCATTATCCCAAGGGTTGGAGTTGGCCACATTCTATTAGATCCACTTTCAAGCATTGTCCATAAAAGATGCTAAAGAGGCATCATTTAATGCAAGTCACAATTAACCTGGAAACCCACATTGAAAATCCTAAAACTAGAAATACTATCTCATAAGATTTTCAAAGCAATGTTACCTGCTTTAAGGAAGCCTGAGGGGCATGGCTATCTCTCCCTCATCAGGTCTCATCTCTCAATGTCAGGGTATAAGGAAACCTATTACATTTAATCATTACTTTCCAGTTTTCTCATATATTTCAAGAATCACATGTAGTTAGGGCAATTTGTAACAGTATATCTGTTATTTCTCAAGGCCTAGAAAATTATTTGACAAAACGGTGCTTTGTGTAAAGATAATAACTTTTTTCTGCTCCATTTTAGTCTCTTTTTTTATAATAATCAAAGGCAAACTGAATTAGTGTAAAACAAAGCTTTATATTTCCCTCTTTAAAAGAGCAGAGGTGGAATGTGACTAAATTTACTTTGGCGGCATTGATTGAGTACATCCTACTTGCCATGATTTGGATTAGCTATTGAATGGCAAATGGTGACTGGTAAATATTTGTGTATATTTGAACAGATGTAGATGTAGGATCAGCACACTTGATGTACAGCTAAAACATTTCTTAACACACCTGTCCATATAGCATATTTTGACTTACTCTTGCCCTGGTCAATCCCATTGTGTACCTGTGTTAATCTTATGGGAGCAACAGTTCCTCATTCCTCAATATGCACTATCACTGCGTAACTTCTTCAGTGTTTACAACAGACACAACTTAGCAAGATATTTGATTTCTATGTAATTTTATATGTAATTGTTAAATAGTTTCATATAGAAGACTTTGGCTTATTATTAAAGCAGTGGGAAAGAAAACCTAAGAACTGGATTTTATTCTAGATTGTAATGAGTCTGAAACCTGCATAAATTCTTTTAGGCATTAGAATTCCTGAAATTCTACACTAATGGGAGTATAATGCCAGAGCATAAGATGAGCAGCATAAGATGCAAAGAGAACTTACTGTATTTATCTGAGACTCAATCTGTCATTTGCATGTCTGGCTCAGTGCTTATAAAATGTATATGATCATTTAAAATAAATAAATAAGCATGTTGGGGTTGATATATATGTAGAAAAAGAATGAGGATAGAATGAGATACTAATTCTACATCTGCACTTGATGCTCCTGTGAATTTAGACTTCAGCTACAGTTACTTCAAATCCTTGTAAGAAATAACGACAATTCGACATAGCATTTAATTTTATCTGTTAAATAACAAATATATCTGTGCCCAAATTCAATAACTCTTAAGTGATGTAGGCAACAGAATGATATATATTAAATTTTAAAGACAACTACTTTAAAAATAGATTTTAAAAAATGAATAAATGGCAAGAGAACACTGGATGACTAAATAATAAATACAGGCACACCTTGGAGACATTGTGGGTTTGGATCCAGACCATAAGAACAAAGGAAATATCACAATAAAGTGAGCCACACAATTTTTTTGGTTTCCTAGGGCATATTAAAGTTATGTTTATGTTAGTCTTTTAAATGTGCAATGGTATTATGACTAAAAAATGCATATACCTTAATTAAAAATTATTTACTGCTAAAAAATGCTAATGCTTATTTGAGCTTTCAGCGAGTGGTAATCTTTTTGCTAGTGGAGGGTCTTGTCTCGATGTGGATGGCTGCTGACCAGGGTATTGGTTGCTAAAGCTTGTTGTGGCTGTGGAAATTTCTTAAAATAAGACAACAATACAGTTTGTCACATCCGTCGACTCTTTCTTTCACTAAAATTTCTCCGTAGCGTACGATACTGTTCAATAGCATTTGATCCACAGAAGAACTTCTTTCAAAATTGGAGTCAATCCTCTCTGATAGAGTTTAGACATATGTCCTTCCCCAAATCTCATGTTGAAATCTAGTTCTCAGTGTTGAAGGCAGAGCCTGATGGGAACTGGTTGGGTGATGGGGTGGATCCCTCATGGCTTGGTGATGTTCTTGCAATAGTAAGTATTCTTGAGATCTGATTGCTTAAGTGTGTGGCACCCCACACCACCACTCGCTTTCACTCCTGCTTTCACCATGTGACATGCTTGCTCTTGCCTCACCTTTTGCCATGAGTAAAAATTCCTTGAGGCCTTCCCAGAAGCTGAGCAAATGCTGATGCCATGCTTCCTGTACTGCCTGCAGAACCATGAGCCAATTAAACCTCTTTTCATTATAAGTTACCCAGTCCCAGGTATTTCTTTACAGCAACACAAGAATGGTCTCATACACCTCAAATCCTGATACTGCTCTGTCAACTAAGTTTATAACATATTCTAAATCATTTGTGGTCATTTCACAATGTTTACAGCATCTTACCAGGAGTAGATTTCATTTCCAGAAACCACTTTATTAGATCATCCATTAAGAAGCAACTCCTCATCCATTAAAGTTTTACCATGAGTTATAGCAATTCAGTCCAATCTTCAGGCTCCACTTCTAATTCTAGGTTTTGTTTTTTTTGTTTGTTTGTTTTTTTTTTGGTGTTTTTTTTGTTGTTGTTGTTATATCTACCTTACTTGCAGTTAGTTCCTCTACTAAAGTCTTGAACCCTTCTTTCTAAGTCATCGAGGAGGGTTGGAATCAACTTCTTCCAAACTTGTGTTAAGGTTGATATTTTACCTCCTCCCATCAATCACAAATATTCTCAATGACATCTACAATGGTGAATCCTTTCCAAATGTTTTTCAATTACTATGCTGAGATCCATCAGAGGGATTAGTATCTATAGCAGTAGTTGTAATCTTATGAAAGGTATTTTTTTTAATTATTTATTTTTGAGACTGAGTCTCGCTGCAATGCCCAGGCTGGAGTGCAATGGAGTGATCTCTGCTCACTGCAACCTTCGCCTCCCAGGTTCAAGCAATTCTCCTGCCTCAGCCTCCCGAGCAGCTGGGATTACAGGCGCCAACCACCATACCAGGCTAATTTTTGTATTTTTACTAGGTTTCACCATGTTGGTAAGTCTGGTCTTGTACTCCTGATCTCAAGTGATCCGCCCACCTCAGCCTCCCAAAGTGCTGGGATTACAGGCCTGAGCCACCGTGCCCGGACATGAAATGTATTTCTTAAATCATAATATTTGAAAGTCAAAATTACTCCTTTATCCATGTGCTACAGAAAGGATGCTATATTCACAGATATAAAAATAACATTAATCTCTGCATGTATCTCCCTCAGAGCTCTTGGGTGACCAGATGCATTGTCAATGAGCAGTAATATTTTGAAAAAAATATTTATAGATAGTAGGTCTCAACAGTAGGCTTAACATACTCAGTAAACCATGCTGTAAACAGATGTGGCTACCACCCAGGCTTAGTTTCCATTTATAGAGCTTACTCAGAGTAGATTTAGCATAATTCTTAAGGGTCCTATGATATTTGAAATGATAAATGAGCATTGGCTTCAAGTTAAAGTCAGCAGCTGTTTTAGCTCCTAATAAAAGTCAGTCTGTCCTTCAAAATTTCGAAGCTAGGAATTGACTTCTTTCTAGCTAAGAAAATCCTAGATGACATCTTCTTCCTTTTTAAGACTGTTTCTTCTGCCTTGAAAATCTAGTGTTTAGTGCAGCCGCCTTCATCAATTGTCTTGCTGTATCTTCTGGAAAATTTGCTGCAGCTTCTACATAGGCACTTGCTGCTTCACTTTGCACTTTTATGTTACGGAGATGGCTTCTTTTCTTAAATTTTACAAGCCAAACTGTTAGTTTTAAACATTTCTTCTGCAGCTTCCGCCTTCTCTCAGCCTTCAAATAATTGGAGCAGTAGAGCCTATCTCTGGATTAGGGTTACATGCAGAGGTATGTTTTGGCTGCTTTAATCTATTCAAACCACTCAAACTTTCTCCATATCAACAATAAGGCTTTATTATCCTTTGTGTATTCACTGCAGTAGTACTTTTAATTTCCTCCAAGAGCTTTTCCTTTGCATTTGCAACTTGGCTAACTGGTGCAAGAGATGTAACTTTCAGTCTGTCTCAACTTTGTCATGCCTTCCTCACTAAGCTTAATCATCTCTAACATTTTTTTTCTTTTTTTGAGACGGAGTTTCACTCTTGTTGCCCAGGCTGGAGCACAATGGCATGATCTCGGCTCACCACAACCTCCACCTCCTGGGTTAAAGCGATTCTCCTTCCTCAGCCTCCTGAGTAGCTGGGATTACAAGCATGCAACACCATGCCTAGCTAATTTTGTATTTTTAGTAGAGACAGGGGTTTCTCCATATTGGTCAGGCTGGTCTTGAACCCCTGACCTCAGGTGATCCCCCCACCTCGGCCTCCCAAAGTCCTGGGATTACAGGCATGAGTCACCATGCCCGGCAATCATTTCTAACTTTTCATTTAAAGTGACAGACATGCAACTCGTACTTTGACTTGAACACTTAGAGATTACTGTAGGGTTATTAATTGACCTAATGTCAGTGTTGTTATGTCTCAGGGAATAGGAAGACCCAGGAAAGAGAGAGAAATGGGGAAAAAGCCATGTGGTGGGGGCAATCGGAACACACAATATTTATTGATTAAGTTTGCCATGCCATGGGCATGGTTCATGGCACCACAAAACTATTACAACAGTAACATCAAAAATCACTGAGCAGAAATTACTATAACATATATGATAATATTTAAAAAGTTTTAAATATTGCAAGAATTACCAAAATGTGACACAGAGACATAAAGTAAGCATACGCTGTTGGAAAAATGGCGCTGATAGAGTTACTCAATGTAGGGTTGCCACAAACCTTCAATTTGTAAAAACAACACAATATCTCCAAAGTGAAATAAAATAAGGGTTTTTTGTACTTGAGTCTTTACAGGTGAACATGGCTCATTTCTCAGAGCAGCTAACTCAAAAAAATGTTGTATGAGATCTTACCCTGCCCTAAGTTTAAACTAACTGTACCAAATAAAGTTGCTGAAAGTTACTGATAATGTGAAGGAATAAAAATGCCTTAATTTTTTTCCTTAAAATTTAATATTAAATTCTTTTTAGTATTTTTAGTATTGACTACTAGTGGGTCAGTATTTTTCATCTTTGAATATTCATTTGATAGAAATTTACCAGTAATTGTTAATTGTATCAAAGGCTGTCTCTCTTCATTACTTAAATACAAAGAAATTATTTATTTCTTTCACAAAAGCAGTTAGTGGAAGGTAATTTTGTATGTAGGGCTCCTTTTTCCTCTAATTTCTTTTCCCTCAGTATTAACTTTTTTTTTTTTCAGACAGTAACAAGGTTTTCAAATCTTCACTCTGAACTCATTTTAAAACTGTCTAAAAAAGCAAAGCTTGGGAACTTGGATTTCTAGAAGTCTCAGGTTAACATCAATTCTGTTTCTATATTAACAAATGACAAAAAAAAAAAAAAAACCTGTCTTTTGGTTGAATACTGAAAGGGCTAAAACTTATAGTTTTCTTCTTCTTATCTGATTTCTAAATGAATTCTTTACATCACTTATTCTGAAAGAACAAAAGTATAAATAGTTCTATATTTTATTGGGTGATCTATTAAAAGCACCTTTAGACAAATCCAGAAGTAGATCTAAAGGTTGCCCTCATTCATCTCTCAGAGACACAGCAGGTAAAACAACTGTTTTACATCCTTCAGATGTCAGCAAGCATTAATCTATTTTATGCCACCCTCAAGTGATTCCACATAGTTTGGGAAACTGAAATGCTTTGTATTTTAAAAAATTGAGTAATGAAAATAGCTCAAAACTGCAATGTTCATTTTGCCTGAATGCAGAACTTCCCTCTCCAAGATTCAATAAATGTCCCATTTTGCTGATGTGCAAAATTCTTTAAATTTGTAGCAGTACTTGAGGAACTTGTGCTAATAAGTAGGTAAATATTCCTATATGAGTCACCTAAACTTGTTTTTGTTGCTTCTCTATACAAAAGTTGGAGTTATCCTTAGAACATTTGACAAATTTTTGCAACATTTTCCTCTTATTACTCAGTGAATTTATATATGTAAATCATATCCATCTCATTTTTTAAAATCTAACTTTTCAGGCTTTCAGACTTTCTCAGTTTTAAGGTAAAACTTGAGTGTTGTGAGTTCAGTTTTTAAGAAGACTTCCCCATTTTGAATAAATTAATTGCATTACAGTTTATTGAGCAATATTTGTGTAAAAATATTGTTCAGATTCACAAAATGTAAAATAAATGTTTAAAAGCAAAAAAAAAAAAAGAAAAGAATAAGAACCATAATTATTCAGCATGTTGGGGGAGATAGGTATGTATTAACTCTAATTGCCTTTCTAAAAGAAAGCAATCACATCTAAAATTAAAATTTTAGTTTCAATTATTTAGGTCCATCTTAGTGGTAAAATTCTATTAATCTTTTAAATGTACTATTGAATATTGCATATGCTGTATGACATGTATTTATTTATTTTTTTCTTACATTTTTCATGCTTATTTCTTAAGATATTTGGTTAACAAAGTATTAGATAAGCTTCTTGAATTTGGAGATTATGTCTCCTCTCCCAGAAATCTACAATATGAACTTGATATATTCGACTGTAGAGGATCAATATAGACCAATATAGACTATAAGACACACAGTATGCCCCCTCTAACCTGCTGAAACAAACAGTTTACCTCTGGAAGGAACTAGCTTCCTTCCAATGAAGTGTCACACTAAATTGTGTTGAACACTGACTCTTCTTGGAGTACTAAAGACTTATTTGCTGGGGTCTCTTGTGCAATATTTGACACATTCCTTATAAACTTTACCTTAACTCTTTTTTATGGATACTTTTCTTTTTTTTTTTTTTTTTTTTTTTTTTGAGATGGAGTCTCACTTTGTCTCCGAGGCTGGAGTACAGTGGCGTGATCTCACCTCACTGCAACCTCCGCCTCCTGGGTTCAAGTAGTTCTCCTGTCTCAGCCTCCCAAGCAGCTGGGATTACAGGCACGCACCACCACACCTGGCTAATTTTTGTATTTTTAGTAGAAACAGGGTTTCACCATGTTGACCAGGCTGGTCTCGAACTGCTGACCTATTGAGAGTGTTTCTTAAACTTCTTATCTCAAATTCATCAGCCTCTTCAATTTCAGCATTCATTCATCTATTCCTCTATTTTTTTCCATAACATGCCTTCACGTAACACAACACTCCCTTATATTGTGCCATTTATCTGTTTAGCACTATGCTTACAAGGTTTTAAAAGGTAGACTTCATGGAATTAGCAACCTACCAATCTTGTTAATCTGTACCTTCACACATAGGCTCTCTTAATTATGTAATAAATTAATGACTCAATAAATTGTATCTTTCTCAGATTCCATAGGATGGATTTCTATTATATGTGTTCCCAGATTTTTCCTTAAAAAGCCTCTATCTTGGTTCCTACGCTTGCCTTCGGGAGATTCACTTGAACTGTCCTTTCTCTTCCAATTAACTCAAATGCTGTCAGGTATAGTCATGGAATCATATTGTAGGTTTCCATGACTATACTTGAAGTGATTCCGTACCTGATAGCATTTGATAGGCCAGGAACATGTGCCTTAGAATGAGTGTACTTTGTGATATTTATTATGTTATCAAAGATGAGTGTTCTAACATCCAAGGATTCTTCATATTCCCAATATATGAAAGCGTGTTTGCAACCACAGAGAAAAGCACTCAATGCACACTTGACTTTATATATTTTGCTTCAGGTAAAATTAAACCTAAATTTTGATTTCTGCATCTGTAAAATTCTGAAGAAAATTTCATATTCATTCATAGTGAGTGAAATACTGGCCAGCTCTATCTAGGACAGAAGGTAGAAAGAGAATACGATTTCATGACATTAACAATGCTTTACATGAATGCAAGGAGGTAGAAATGGAGCCCTCATCTGGTGTGTGGTGTGCTTGTTTGGACTGTGTGCTTAAGCACTTGATGCAGCCACTTTTTATTCCTGTATTTCTTGGAATTGGGTAAAATAAATATATCCCCCTTCCCCACCCCTTATTGTATTTCTCCATAATTTTAACGACTTTTCCATCCTTTCATAAAGCTGATCGCCTTTTGTGTACTCTGGACTGAGGATATAAGCAAAATTGCTATGTGGTTGTGGTTTGAAACATTTTGTTTTGTTTTTTTTTTTTTTTGAGACAGGTTCCCACTCAGTCACCCAAGCTGAGTGCAGTGGTGTGACCGTGGCTCTCTGAAGTCTCGATCTTCTGGGCTCAAGCAATCCTTCCACATCAGCCTCCCAAGTGGGTGAGACCAGAGGCATGTACCATCATGGCTGGCTAATTCTTCCATTTATTTATTTATTTATTTATTTATTTATTTATTTATTTGAGACAGAGTCTCACTCTATCACCCAGGCTGGAGTGCAGTGTCGTGATCTCGGATCACTGCAAACTCTGCCTCCTGGGTTCAAGGAATTCTCATGCCTCAGCCTTCCAAGTAGATGGGATTACAGGCATGGGCCACCACACCCAGCTAATTTTTGTATTTTTAGTAGAGACAGGGTTTCACCATGCTGGCCAGGCTGGTCTCGAACTCCTGACCTCAAGTGATCTGCCCAACTCAGCCTCCCAAAGTGCTGAGATTACAGGTGTGAGCCACTGCACCCAGCCTTATTTTTGTTTTTTATCAAGGCAGGGTTTCTACAGGCTGGTCTTGAATTCCTGGGCTTACGTGAACCTCCCACCTCAGCCTCTCAAAGTGCTGGACATGACCACCACATGAGCCACCAGGCCTGGCCTGAAATACTTCTTTAGATTTGGTAAACAACTACTGCCCAGATGCCCCCAAGGCCCCCATCTCACTTTCTGCTCCCTGGGAATCTTCTGTGTCCTTATGATATTTATTAACTTAAAAGTTAATGCCTGTTACAACAGTGTGATCTTGAACCCTGCTTCATTCAGTGCTGAAGTCTGGAGACTTTCTGGTTGCATGATAGCCATGTGTAGTCCTGCTTTAAAGTTCCCACTACCTGGCTTCTGAACATCACCTCTGGCACCTTTCTCACAATCCACAGAGCCACTCCACACATACTTCCCAAACCTTACCCTGTCCAGAGAGACAAAGACCATGGAAGGTGGAAGGGGAAAAGAGGCAACCTTCATGTTGGTATTGGAACCACAAATGCCTGTTCTAACACCATTTGAAATTTTGAATAGCACATCACAAATTGAGATGAATAAAAGGTATCCAATGCCCTTAAATACATATAGAGATAAATAGACAAGTTAAAAGGCAATTACTGTACAGTACGTTCCATAGAGTTTTGTGCACTAAGCAGGATCTTCAACCCAGCCTTAACACTGAAAGAACTAGAATCAGAGGAAATTGCCTTTAAGCAAAATCCTGAAGGCCACATAGCCAAGAGAGTTGCTATAGGGGAGGGCAGAAAAAAAATTCTGTGTACATCTCCAAGGAGATGATGGTCCATGCATCTTAGGGAAACAGAAAGTAGTTCAGTGGGGAGAGAACTGATAACTGAAAGAGAGAGTGAGATACTGGAAGTGAGAATTGGGAGTAGAGAGAAGGTAAAGATCATTTGTGCCAAGGGAAAGATGTTTTTCAATCTTTTACTCCATACTCTAGCAGAGTTTGATTTACAAAACCTTACTTCTTCAAAACTATTATCACTCCACATTTCTCAAAGGAATAAATCCAAGCCTTTACCCATATTTCCCTAGAATCATATTTACAAAATGATATTAATATTTAAAAAAACAAAGGAGATTGCAAGGCAGAGAAATTGCATTAAAACATGGAACATTTGTCCATCTTTCTACCCGTGGTAACATTTAAAAGCCTGCATATTACAAAAGCTGAAAGCATTGGCCCAGAGACAGGCAGCTTGGGGACTCAGCAAGGTCTGAGTCCTTGATTAGACCCATGACATTGTAAAAGCTACTCAACTAGTCAGCCTTCATCCATAAAAAATGGGTTAAGCATAGAGCATGCAAAGTGTATGGGAAGTTGCCTGCCGCAGATGCATTCACTAAGTTCACCATCACTGATTTTATTTAAATTATAGAACAGATAAGTAAATATGACTGCAGTTATGAGAAAAAGCCATAACATTCTTCTTTTCTTTTCTTTTTTCTGTAAATATTGACAAACTAATATCTTGTTCCAGGTATTACATAGTGGTGGACAGCCTGGAAGGCAGGATATTATAAGGGCTTAATTTAAAGTCATCTGAGTCAAGTAAATTAACATATTTTAATAACTTCCTACATCATAGAAATAAGCCTGAAGCTGTTCCAGAATGTGTAGGCTGAGGTGAGGAGGCAGCCCAGAAGGAAACTAGATAAAGTGTAAACAAATTCTAAGATTATAGGCAGTTAATGGAATGGTGAGAATGAGATTGTATCTTCAATTTACGGGGACATCAGGAGATAATTTAGGTAAATTAGACAGTTAAAAACTATGTCCAGATAACAGGAAACATACTGGAGTACTGTTATTACTCCAAGTTTCCTTTTGTATCTTTCAGAAGCATCTACACAGTGATCATCTAAGAATGTAGCTGTGTGTATAATTTGCAAGAAGACCTAAAATTTTCTTTATTGCAAAGACAACCTGATTACCTCATTATCTAAAAGGAATAACTAACACAAATTATAGCTAGAAAATTGCCTCACTAATGTAGTCCCAAATTAACCTCTGTAAATACTTTCAAATGTTCAGGCATCACCAGGGACATAACTCTAAAAACATTTAAATGTATTAGCACAATCCAACTAGTAGATGAAAGTATGTTGTTTGGCCTGGTATGAGAAAAGCTGAAGTCTTTCAAGTGTTGTTGTCACTCTTATTATTCATTATCTTTACATATCTCTCTTTAAATGGATGGCGTATATCCAGTTTCTTTCTATTCACTTCTAGTAAAGAATGATCATGCAAAAATTTTAAAATATTAAGAATAAAGACTTCAATAGCCATAGCTCTAAGTATCAATATTTTCCTTCAAGACTCTTTTTATGCATCTTTATCTTAAAATTGCTCATGTTCCAGAAGGGGTATAAAATTGCATCTAAACCTGTATTATCTTTTCCTAAACCATGATATAAACTATTAATATTTTAAACCAAGTGTGTATGGGTGGGGGGTGTTTTTAGCATATTAGGACAAGTTAGTAATTGAGCAACTATTCTGCTTCTATGTTGTAGCAATTTGTTTTGTATGTAATTGCTCATAAAACAAGCATCACTCTTTTGTAGAATATGGTTTTAGATTATGAATATGCCCCAAGGCTCAGCAAAGGGAATCTGACTATAAATTTAGCAGAAATAATAAATGTACTAGTTTCCACTGTTTTCTGGGAAATCAGAATGTCTCCTTTTTAATGTTACTGGATTCATGTATGCTCAGAAGCACGCCAAAGTACCTTAGCTGTTTCTTGTTTTCTCCTTCCTGTTTTCCTTCTTTTTCTTCTTCTTCATCTTTTTTTTTTTTTTTTTTTTTTTTTTTGTTAAGGGAGGGTTAATAGGGGTAAAAATATTGCCTGAATATACATTTCTCTAGAAGAGAAATTAAATTGCTATTTAACTTGATCTGATCATTTCTGTCTTGAATTGTTTCTTCTCTTCTATTGCTATATTTTAGGTTCAGAGTTCAATTAGCAAAATTATAGTTTTGTTTCTCCCATGGTGAGTGTCTTTTAAATAAAATGATTTAACCAAGAAACAGCATTGTGAGTGATTACATTTATCTCAGCATGCATTCTATTTCTCTCTGGTTTGGCCAATTAGAGATATAACAAAGGCCTATGAATTCTATCACATCTACAAACTATACTGCTTAGCATTACATTAAAATCTCGAACTTAATCTCTAAATATCTTAATCTCTAAATACTGGAATTTCTAAAGTGTTCCAATGTCTGCATACTACTTAAAGATATGATATCCATCTAATTCAAAAGACGGAGTTTAGTGAATATTGGTTCCCTTACGCTACTGTGAATACCTCCCTAGAAGACACTGTGTTTAATAACAAATTTTAAAAACAAAAATAAATATATTCATACATATCAGATGTTATAAGGTCAACAATTGATTTGACTTGGAAAAAAATTGATTTTATTCTGATTTAATGACCTTTGTGCCTTTTTAGTCTTAAAATATTATTTCTTTCACTAAATAACAGTGATAATAGTGAATAGTTCCCTCACTAGTATGTATTATGATGAAATGGCACATAATTTTATAAAATGTTTTATTATTTATGATTTGTATATGTTTGAAATCTATCCCTTTATTTATTTGTACTGCTTTTCTGATGAAAATTCTAGACTTGGGTGACATGGTTGGAAATTGAGACTGAAAATATTATGACTATATACACACACACACACACACACACATATATATATGTGTGTATACATGTGTTAGATTGGTCACCTAATTTTATTCTTTTTATTTTATTGTTTTTAAATCAAACTCGTTTTAAACTCCCTGTGATAATATAAGGAGACACACTACACAGCACAGCGTTAGGGCAGAAAATAGGTTATTTACAAAAATCATTTAGGGTAAAATCACATTTTTATTTCAACAAATATATCAGATTAATTGTATCTACATGATAATTTGATGCTATAAGTTTATTCATACCGGGAAAATTGTCACATTAAAAATTCTCAAAGTAATTTTGGCACAGGTCAAATCTTCTCATTTTGCTAAGTCCCTGAGCTCTTTGAAGAGGCTGACCTCATGCACTGACCTTTTCCCCAGCCACCTTGGTCCCCTCTCTCCAGAATGCCTTGCTACATGCTCTGTCCTCAAAGCTACTTTTATCCCTGCCCATATTAACTGTAGGTGAACATTTAATGATACCACCTTTTTAGCCAGTGATGCTCTGTAGAAACCATGCAGCTTCTCTGACAAGTAGACTTAAGAGTCCCTGCCCCAAATAGGACCTCATACCATTTTCCCGATGCTTACTGACAAAGAAGAGGATCCAGATGAGGGTACATTTTGTGTATGCTTCATATTATTCATAAAATTGCCTGTAATGGTCAATCTTTTAACATTTCCAAAGCTCATGTCTCAGAAGATCATCCAAACATTGGATGGCAAAGAGGTCAATGTCAATGTCAAGCTTATTGGCAAATAAGTGGTGCTTGCGCAGCATCCAGTTCAAGTCACCAGCTCCAAAAATGCACACCGAGTGATTGTGGTCCCCATCGCAGTAGGTAGGGAGCACCTTTGGAAACATCACCCTCCAAGTACTGCCACTTGACAAACCTGGCAACTGCATGCATGTCAGACAAGTCATACTTATGGTTTGTGGAGAGTGAACCGGGGACTTCAGGAATACTCTGGATGGTATCCCAGAGATGCTCATCAGGGCTGTGTGTGTCTTGTGCCTGCCCGATAAACTTTTGGATTTTTTTCATTCTGTAGTACATACCCCACATCCTCCCTGCTGACCACAAAATAGGCACACACTGAACAAAGAAGTGCTTCAAGTGGAGTAAGCATTTTAACTTTCCCTGTGTTCGTCAGTTTTCCAAAAACCTCATACTGCTTTTTCCACCTTTCTCCTTTATTGAATGGCATCCTCTCCATTTCAAGGTTGTTTTCTCCCATTAACAACTTGATCTTCCTCAGAATTTCTAGGTTGGATTTAATGGGAAAATCCATACCACAAAGTTTTACCAAGAATTTCCAGCCTGCAGTCATTGCTTAGAGGTCATTCATGCAGTTGAGGTCAGCCTGAACCTGGCTCCATGATGCATAAACCATCGTCTCCAATCAGCTCGCCACAAAGACTTTACTGAAACAGAATGCAATGCCCATCACTGCAGCTAAAAAGGAATCCTCTGATTTTTTGTCCACGTGAATGCGATAGAAATTCTGAGGCATATAGATGGCCCTCAGTAGCCTGTAAAGCATTTCAATCTTGTGATGAACTGCTATAGAATATGCTGTTTGAAACTCCGCCTCTTGTTTACAAAGGGGTTCTATGGTATATTGATATATTTGTGTCTCTCTTGATGAAATAAGTATGGTCACTGGTTATGTTTATATAGTTGGCACGTGTTCACTGAGGGTACTTTAAAAATTTTACTGTTAGCATCTCAAACTTTACCTTTTGGATTTCATCTACATCACCCTGTAAAACTGTGGTGCAATTAATATCACTACTAGGATTCTCTCCAACAAGCTCCAAGTGTCTGACAAATTCGGGCTTTGATGAATCCTTAAAAAAAAGGGGGGGGATAAGAAAAAAATCTCCTCTGAAGCAACTTCCTTAGCATTTCAAACAATAATCAGGGACTTTCCTTTGTGAAGGGCAGTCTTCTATCCTCCAATCACCAATGATTTTCCTTCCATTGTGGCCTCTGTTTGCATTTATCAGAAGTGCAAGGGCATATTGAAATGAAGAACAGAACATTTAGAAGTAAAGAAAGTCTGAATCATTTAGTAGTGATTCCAGGTGACATCCTGCACCCACTCCAAGTACCTCTCATGCTCTCAGGTGGCTTAAATGTACCAGGCATCCTCCAATAATGATATGTTCTATGAGGCTTTAAAAAACTGTGCACAAAGGAGCAGTTGGATTCATTTAGGGGGTCCCTAATTCCTGAGTGATAAAGCACTTTGCTGTTGTTCAGCAGATGCTCGATGGAGGGGGGTCCTGATGGAGTGGGCAAAGCCACACCAGGCCACTCCTTGTCCCCCTTTTTTTTTTCTTTACTTTTGTTTCAGTAGGTTTTTGGGGAACAGGTGGTATTTGTTTATATGGATAAATTATTTAATGATGATTTCTGAGATTTTGGTCCACCCATCACTGGAGCAGTATACACTGCATCCAATGTGTGGTCTCTTATCTCTCACCTCCCTTCCCTCACTTCCCACCCCAATAGTCCCCAAAGACCATTGTTTCATTCCTATGCTTTTGCATCCTCATAGCTTAGCTCCCAGTTATAAGTGAAAACATTATCATATCTGGTTTGCCATTCCTCAGTTACTTCACTTAGAATAATGATTTCCAATTTCATCCACGTTGCTGCAAATGCCATTATTTCATTCCTTTTTATGGCTGAGTAGTATTCCCTTGTGTGTGTGTGTGTGTGTGTGTGTGTGTGTGTGTGTGTGTGCATGTATCACACTTTCTTTATCCACTTATTGATTGATGGGCATTTGGGCTAGTTTCATATTTTTGCAATTGCAAAGTTTATGGCTATAAATTGTGTATGCAAGTGTCTTTTCCATATAATGCCTTCTTTTCCTCTGGGTATATACCCAGTAGTGGGATTGCTGGATGAAATGGTAGATCTCCTTTTAGCTTTTTAAGGAATCTTCATACTACTTTCCATAGTGATTGTACTCATTTACATTCCCACCAGCAGTGTAAAAGTGTTCCCTTTTCATCACATTTGCAACAACATCTATTTTTTGATTTTTTCATTACAGCTATTCTTGCAGAAGTAAGGTGGTATTGCATTGTGGTTTTTATTTACAATTCCCTGATCATTAGTGATTTTGAGCATTTTTTCCTATGTTTGTTGGCCATTTGTATATCTTCATTTGACAATTGTCTATTCATGTCCTTAGCAAACTTTTTGATAGGATTATTTGTTTTACCCTTCCTGATTTGTTTGAGTTCCTTGTATATTCTCAATATTAGTCCTTTGCCAGATACATAGTTTGCCCAAGATGATCATGTGATTTTTGTTTTGAATTCCGTTTATGTGGTGTATCACATTTATTGTCTCGCCTATGTTAACATCCCTGCATCCCTGGTATGAAAACCACTTGCTCATGGTGGATTTTCTTGATGATATGTTGGATTCAGTTAGCTAATATTTTGTTGAGGATTTTTACATCTATATTCATCAGGGATATTGATCTGTAGTTTTCTTTTTTCTATTTTTTTTTTTTTTTTTTTTTTTTTTTTTTGAGACAGAGTCTTGCTCTGTCACCCAGGCTGGAGTGCAGTGGCGCAATCTCGGCTCACTGCAACCTCCGCCTCCCGGGTTCAAGCAATTCTCCCGTCCCAGCCTCCCAAGTAGCTGGGATTACAGGCACTCATCATCATGCCTGGCTAATTTTTTTTCTGTTTTTGTAGAAACAGGGTTTCACCATGTTGGCCAAGCTGGTCTCAACCTCCTGACCTCAGGTGATCCGCCCGCCTCGGCCTCCGAAAGTGCTGGGATTACAGGCATGAGCTGCCCCATCTGGCTGTTTGTTTTGTTGTTATTGTTATGCCCTTTCTTGGTTTTGGTATTAGGATGATACTGGTTTCATAGAATAATTTAGGGAGGATTCCCTCTTTCTCTATCTTTGGAATAGGTTCAGTAGAATTGGTACTAATTCTTTGAATTTCTGAGGTAACTCAGCTGTGAATCCATCTGGTCCTGGACTTCTCTTTCTTGGCATTTTTACTACCATTTCAATCTTCCTGCTGGTTATTGGTCTCTTCAGAGTTTCTATTTCTTCCTGGTTTAAACTAGGAGGGTTGTATATTTCCAGGAATTTATCCATCTCCACTAAGTTTTCTAGTTTATGTGCATAACAGTGTTCATAGTAACCTTGAAAATCTTTTGTATTTCTGTGGTATGCAATGTAGTAGCTGCTGTTTCATTTTTAATCGAGCTTATTTGGATCTTCTCTCTTCTTTTCTTGGTTAATCTCATTAATGTTCTATCAATTTTGTGTATCTTTTCAAAAAACCAACTTTTTGTTTCATTCATCTTTTGTATTTTTGTTTGTTTGTTTCAGTTTCATTTAGTTCTTCTCTGATCTTTGTTATTTCTTTTCTTCTGCTGGGTTTGGGATTGGTTTGTTCTTGTTTCTCTCATTCCTTGAAGTATGACCTTAGACTATTTGTGTTCTTTCAGACTTTTTGATATAGGCATTTAAGGCTATGAACTTTCCTCTTAGCAACACTCTTGCTGTATCCCAGAGATTTTAATAGGTTGGGTCACTATTATAATTCAGTTCAAATAATTTTTAATTAATTTTCATCTTGATTTCATTGTTGACGTGATAATCACTCAGGAGCAGATTATTGAATTTCATGTATTTACATAGTTTTGTAGTCGATTTGCAATTTTATTCCACTGTGGTCTGAGAGAGTATTTGATATAATTTCAATTTTCTTAAATTTATTGAGACTTGTTTTATGGCCTATTGATATGGTTTGGTGGTTTCCCCACCCAAATCTCATCTTAAATTCCCATGTGTTAAGGAAGGAATCTGGTGAGAGGTAATTGAATCAGCGTAGGTCTTTCCCATGCTGTTCTTGTGATAGTGAATAAGTCTCATGAGATCTGATGGTTTTATAAAGGGGAGTTTCTCTGCACAAGTTCTCTTTGTCTGCTGCCATCCATGTAAGACATGACTTGCTTCTTGCTTTCTGCCATGACCGTTAGGCTTCCCCAGCCATGTGAAACTGTAAGTCCATTAAACCTCTTTCTTTTATAAATTGCCCAGTCTCAGTTATGTCTTTATCAGCAGCATGAAAATGGACTAATACAGTAAATCGATACCAGTAGAGTGGGGCACTGCTGAAAAGATATCCAAAAACATGGAAACAACTTTGGAACTGGGTAACAGGCAGAGGATGGAACCGTTTAGAGAGCTCAGAAGAAGATAGGAAAATGTGGAAAAGTTTGGAACTTGCTAGAGACTTGTTGAATGGTTTTGCCCAAAATGTTAATAGTCATATGGACAATAAAGTCCAGGCTGAGGTGGTCTCAGATGGAAATGAGGAAGTTGTTGGAAACTGGAGCAAATGTGGCTCTTGCTATGTTTTAGCAGAGACTAGTGGCATTTTGCTCATGGCCTAGAGATTTGTGGGACTTTGAACTTGAGAGAGATGATTTAGGATATCAGGTGGAATAAATTTCTAAGCAGCAAAGCAATCAAGAGGTGACTTGGGTGCTGTTAAAGGCATTTGGTTTTATCAAAGAACCAGACTTTATAAAACTTTAGAAAATTTACAGGCCGGGCGCGGTGGCTCAAGCCTGTAATCCCAGCACTTTGGGAGGCCGAGGTGGGCGGATCACGAGGTCAAGAAATCGAGACCATCCTGGCTAACACAGTGAAACCCCATCTCTACTAAAAAAAAATACAAAAAACTAGCCAGGCGACGTGGCGGGCGCCTGTAGTCCCAGCTACTCGGGAGGCTGAGGCAGGAGAATGGCGTAAACCGGGAGGCGGAGCTTGCAGTGAGCTGAGATGGGGCCACTGCACTCCAGCCTGGGCGACAGAGCCAGACTCCGTCTCAAAAAAAAAAAAAAAAAAAGAAAAAAAGAAAAAAAAAGAAAATTTACAGTCGGACAATGCAATAGTAAAAGAAATCCCATTTCCTGGACAGAAATTTAAGCCTGCTGCAGAAATTTGCATAAGTCACAAGGAGCCGAATATGAATCCCCAAGACAATGGGGAAAATGTCTCCAGAGCATGTCAGAGGTCTTCACCGTAGCCCCTCCCATCACAGGCCTGAAGGCCTAGGAGGAATAAGTGGTTTTGTGGGCCACGCCCAGGGTCCCTGTGCTGTGTGCAGCCTACAGACTAAATGTCCTAAGTCCCAACAGCTCCAGCCATGACTGAAAGGGGCCAATTAGAGCTCGGGTTGTGGCTTCAGAGAATGCAAGCCTCAAGCCTTGGCAGCTTTGGGAACCTCTGCCAAGATTTCAGAGGATGTATGGAAACGTCTGAATGCCCAGGCAGAAGTTTGCTGCAGGGGTTTCCACACATCCTCTTAAATCTAGGTAGACGTTCCCAAAGCTCAATTCGTGACTTTTCTGCACTGGCAGGCTCAAAACCACATGGAAGCTGCCAAGGTTTGAGGCTTGCTAGGCCAATGCAGAAGGAAAATGCAGGGTCAGGGCCCCATAAAGAGTCCCTGCTGGGACACTGCCTAGTGGAACTGTGAGAAGAGGGCGACCATCCTCCAGACCCCAGAATAAAAGATCCACTGACAGCTCATATATGCACCTGGAAAAACTGCAGACACTCAATGCCAGCCTGTGAAGGTAGCCAGGCTCTTAATCTGATAGGTTTTCCTTTAAACGTTAGCTGATGCTTTTGCCTCATAGCTTTTAAGGTTCTTTGCTTTGCCTGACCACATTTTTTACTTTCCTTACCAAATCCTGATTTTAAAAAAATTACAGCCTGAAAACATTTCTATGAAAAAATAGGGGCAAAGGAAGAGTTCTAACAAGAACTTTTATCTCCTGAACTCACCTATCTTTTGATGATAATCTTTCTGTAACTCACAGCACATTTTATGAGAGTAAGGGTAGAGGTAGTATATATGTGCAGATTAAAGATTAAAAAAACAATATATTTGTCTACCCTCTGGCCCCAAATCAAATACCCTCATATATCAGACTTTGGGAGCATCCTGTATAATCCTCCCGTTGCTCCCAAAAAACACCATGCCCTCACCATCATTAGCTCAGTGTTGATGTTCTATATTATTTTATCCTGTATGTACATTTTCCTAAATTCATTATTTATAATCATATGAATTCACCTTAATATAGATGACATAATATTTCATGTATGCTTTTTTTAATCTCTTTTCATCACGTGCATGTTGCAATGTATCCACAGTGACATATGCAGCAATAATTCATTTATAAATATGTCAAGATTAATTCATCCATTCTTATGTTAATGGTCATTTTGGTCATTTCTACTTTTTTTCCTCCCACTTAAAATAAAGCTGTAAACTTTCTTGTATATGCTTCCTGGTGAATGTATGGGTAATTCCATTATTGGATAGCATGGGATCTATTACTTCAACTTTACCAAATAATCCTAAATTGTTCCCACAGGAGTGCATGTGAGCCTCCATTGCCCAACATCTTTAGTATTATTTGTCATAATCAATTTCTAAAATTTATATATTAGAGAGAAACATTATTGTCAAACCATGTCGTATTTTAATTTGCATTTCCTTAATTATCAATATCATTTCTTTGTAATTACAATTACTATGTAACACATTAGACAAAAGAATTACTGAGCATACCTGTGAATCCTGTGTTCAAAAAAGGCTACTGCAATTCCATCATGTTTTCATGAAAGATGGGATGGTCAAAATGTCACCTGAATTTGTCAAACTAGAAGCAAAGAAGTTGGGGATTTGTACTCTTGAATGTGGTTATGGATTTTGGCCAGCACTGTAGGGGGATTGATATAAACCCTCACGTGTTTCTGGCTGTCCATTCAGGCAATGAAGTTCCTGCTGCTAAAGGGTCATCTACCATAGGAGAGTAACAACTGGGCCAGCAGAGAGAAAAGCACACTTTGAAGCAAGCAGAGAGGTACACAGAAATAGTAACAGAAATTTCAGGGCACTCATCTACACAGAGTACCAATGGCATCCTCTCTAGGAGAATCTTGATAGTTTGGTAAATGGAAAAGGGGTTCTTACCAAAGTGTTCAACTTAGAAGGATTTCTCTATAGCTATCTTTAAGGACTGTTCTATACCTAGTTGTCAGCAATGTGTTGACCAGTCACACCAGTGAAGACGTAGAAACTATGTATATCAGATATGAAGATAATTTCAAACTAGGAAAAATAACAAACACAAAATGGGTCAAATCAAGTTTTAAAATGCTGTTAATAGGCGTGATTAGCAGACACCAAGAAGACAAATTTAAAATCTTTTATTTATATTTTAAAATTCACTTATTTACATACAGAAAGGAGAACCAATTTAGACATTGATAGGTTTTTATTGACCACATGCCTAGGTAAGTTAACAACTATGGTGAATCTGCTAAAATAAGATAATGAAATAATATACTCCTTTAATGGAAGGAAACCATCTTAATCAATTTAGATATGTTCTATTTGTAACACATTTAGAGGTTATTTGCCTTGGAATGCCGTGGCTTTTAAGAGATAATATAAAACAAAAGTCAGAGCAAAAAGGAACGTGAGGATGAAGATGGGATTTTGGAAGGAGAATAAAAGTCACAGATCTGGGGGATATTTAATCCGGAATAGAGATTATTCAGAAAGTACACTCATCCATAGTTTCCTAAAGCTTTTTTTTTTTTTTTTTTGGAGTGCAGTGGCGCGATCTCGGCTCACTGCAAGCTCCGCCTCCCGGGTTCACGCCATTCTCCTGCCTCAGCCTCCGGAGTAGCTGGGACTACAGGCGCCCGCCACCATGCACGGCTCATTTTTTGTATTTTTAGTAGAGACAGGGTTTCACAGTGTTAGCCAGGATGGTCTCGATCTCCTGACCTCGTGATCCGCCCACCTCGGCCTCCCAAAGTGCTGGGATTACAGGCGTGAGCCACCGCGCCCGGCAGTTTCCTAAAACTTTTCACAGGCTTTCTTCTTAAAATGAAATCAGTAAAGATAATCTAGCGTCTTCATTGTGAAATTTAACAAATATAGTAAATCAAACACCCTAGGTAACTAACTTATTATTCATGAAATAAAATATGATTAGCTCCTATAAAAGAAAGAAATGTATCTCTTCTCAATCAGAATTGCCTCTTGCTGAATAAAGTGAATCTTAGTATTTACTTTTCCCCCCTGGTTCTGCACTAATGTATACATCAAACTATTACCTGATTGCTTTTTGTGATTGTTTGTTTTTCAATTTTTTTAAAGGGGAATAATCTATATTGTTTGCAGAACTTATTTATTTATTTATTTATTTATTTATTTATTTATTTATTTATTTATTATTTTTGAGATGGAGTCTCGCTCTGTCGCCTGGAGTGCGGTGGTGTGATCTCAGCTCACTATAACCTCTACCTCCTGGGTTCAAGGGATTCTCCTGCCTCAGCCTCCCAAGTAGCTGGTACTACAGGCATGCACCACCACACCCAGCTAATTTTTGTATTTTTAGTAGAGAGGGGGTTTCACCATGTTGTTCAGCTGGTCTCAAACTCCTGACCTCAGGTGATCCACCCACCTTGGCCTCCCGAAGTGCTGGGATTACAGGCGTAAGCCACCGCTCCCGGCTGCTGGAATTTATTTTTTTTAAATTCTCTGTGTGTGTGTGTGTGTGTGTGTGTGTGTGTGTGTGTGTGTGTGTGTGTGTAAGAGTTTTATTTAGTGAAACTATAATTTATTCATTTGTATTGTTTGCCATTTAAAAAATATACCACAATTTCACTACATATATTATTATGGATTAGCATTTGAGTTGTTTTGAATATTTTGTATGTTACATACAATGCTGTAATTGATATTTCTGTAAATATGCACACTGAATTATTTAGCATATTATTTCTAGAAACAGTAATGGCCGGTCATCTCACTTTGGTTTTCTGTTCTGGCTGTGGTATTTCTCTTAGCTCATTTCTTCCTTCTTTTATGTTCTGATTACTTTTTGCCATTCCATCCTTTCTTTCTCTGTAAGTTATAGGCTCTTACTATCTTTTGAAATAGGTAACCTAAAAATAAAATACATATACTGAACTTATCATAGCTTACTGGTCATCATCATTTTTACCCTTCTGACAGACATCACAAATTACCTTGAACTCTTTAACACAATTTCTTTCATTCCTTTGCCTTACAATACCCTGTCATAATATTTATCTTTAAAAAAAAAAAAACTACTAAAAAAACTTGTAAGAAATTATGAATAAATTATTACTGTTTAATAAGCTAGCTTTCAATTCAGTTACATTTATCACTCACTTCCTTTAGACTTCTTAGATCTCTCTCCTATTCGGTATTTTACTTGCCTAAATTATTTTCAAAAATTAGAATCTTCTGGTAGAGTATGCTTCTGTTATTATTTTTTTCTGAAAGTAACATTGTTATTTTTGAAAGAGTTTGACATGTACGGAATTCTACATTGGAGAATATTTTCTTTCAGCACCCTGTCTATTTAATTCCACTATATCTTCCATTGTTGCTGCTGGGATGTAAAAGATCATTGTAACCGCCACTTGCTTGAAGAAACTCTCTTTTCTTGCTACTTAAAAGATTTTCCTTTTGTCTTTGATTTTCTGCAGTTTCACAATGATTTCTTTAGGCATAGAGCTCCTTTTTTTATCTATACTGTTTGAGATTTGTGGAGCTTCATAAATCTATGTATCTGTATCTTTAAACATTTCAGGACAATTGTTAGTGATAGTATATTAAACACTGCTTGTGCTTTATTCTTCCCTCTTCTAATCTTCAGCGAGAAAATCCCCTCCCTCCTCAAATCACATGTTATATATTCTCATTCTAATCTCTATGTCTCTTAACTTTGTCAACATTCAATGTTTTTGTTTCTCTGTGCTCATTTTTGATACTTTTTTCTGAAGTATCTTTCAGTTTACTGTCTTGTCAACTAGTAATAACCTGCTCTTAAACCTGTCCAGTGATATTTTTACTTTTTTTTTTTTTTTCAAAGTTTGATTGTGTTGTTTGCAGAACTACTTTTTTACTTTTTTGGAGCTTTATGTTTTCTAGGTCATTCTTTCAAAATTGCCTTCAGAATTATTTATTTTAAAACTTGAAGTATCATTAAAAAGTCAGGAAACAACAGGTGCTGGAGAGGATGTGGAGAAATAGGAACACTTTTACACTGTTGGTGGGATTGTAAACTAGTTCAACCATTATGGAAAACAGTATGGCGATTCCTCAAGGATCTAGAACTAGAAGTACCATATGACCCAGCCATCCCATTACTGGGTATATACCAAAAGGATTATAAATCATGCTGCTATAAAGACACATGCACACGTATGTTCATTGCGGCACTATTCACAATAGCAAAGACTTGGAATCAACCCAAATGTCCATCAGTGACAGAATGGATTAAGAAAATGTGGCACATATACACCATGGAATACTATGCAGTCATAAAAAAGGATGAGTTTGGGTCCTTTGTAGGGACATGGATGCAGCTTGAAACGATCATTCTCAGCAAACTATCACAAGAACAGAAAACCAAACATCGCATGTTCTCACTCATAGGTGGGAACTGAACAATGAGATCACTTGGACTCAGGAAAGGGGAATATCACACACCGGGGCCTATTATGGGGAGGGGGGGGGAGGGATTGCATTGGGAGTTATACCTGATGTAAATGACGAGTTGATGGGTGCTGACGAGTTGATGGGTGCAGCACACCAACATGGCACAAGTATACATATATAACAAACCTGCACGTTATGCACATGTACCCTAGAACTTAAAGTATAATAATAAAAATATATAAAAATAAAATAAAATAAAAAAACTTGAAGTAAAATATTTGTGCAAAAGAGATATGGGGATTTAGAAAAAAATATTGAAAATCAAGTGATATCCTATAATTACATAAAGATGAATAAATAAACATTTTGAAGCTTACTGTGCTGAATTTTTCTCATTTTCTCCTTCACACCAGTTTTCACAATTTTTAATCTTGATTTGAAATCTATTTTTGACTGTATCAATGGGGTTAGAGATTCACCAAATTCCACTGCGTTTTTCCATTTGGAGGCTCTGGAAGGAGCTAACAGAATGCAATGGTTTGAACGTGGAAACATAATCCCCAAAGCAACAGAGTTTAGAGATGGACTTTTTTTTTTTTTTTTTTTTTTTTTTTTTTTGAGAACACAGAGTTTTGCTCTTCTTGCTCAGGCTGGAGTGCAATGGTGCGGTCTCGGCTCACTGCAACCTCTGCCTCCTGGGTTCAAGTGATTCTCCCATCTTAGCCTTCCCAGTAGCTGAGATTATACGACGCCTGGCTAATTTTTGTATTTTTAATAGAGACGGGGTTTCACCATGTTGGCCAGGTTGGTCTCGAACTCCTGACCTCAGGCGATCTGCCTGTCTTGGCCTCTCAAAGTGCTGGGATTACAGTCATGAGCCACTGCGCCCGGCGTAGAAGTGGACTTTTAAGAGGTAATTAGATTGTGAGGGCTTTGTTCTCATGAATGGATTAATGCTGTTATTGCAGGAGTGGGTTAGTTATACGGGAGTATGATGGGGTACTCACTTGCCCTTTCACTTTCCATCATGGGAAGGTACAGACAGAAGGTTCTCACTAGATCCAGTCACCTCGACCTTGGCCTTCCCAGCCTTAAACACCATAAGAATAAACCTCTGTTCTTTATAATTACCCAGTCCCTGGCATTCTTTTATAGCAGCACAAAATGGACTAATATAGAAGACGAGAGCGAGAATAAACTATTCACGTTCCTGGGTCTTTCATTTAATTTCATCAAGGGCTAGCTGTGACACTTGGACAAAGGCCAACCCTCCTGTTCAACAGCCTATGCTACAGCTATAGTGTCTAGGATATGCTGGCAGCTAAATTGTTTGCCTCATTAGACCAAGTGGCGATAGAGGCTCCCTTATTGCAAGTCACTAACACTGCACTAGTATGTGTTGGTTGACTTTACGTCTACACGTACCTTTATAACAACTAACAACTCTCCCTTTATTAAACTTACCAATTATCTGTTTCTGTTTACTAACCATTTTCTGCTGAGACCTAGATTAATATGGACCTGGAATGGCACATTACTTTTCTATCAATGAACATTCAATAGGTAGATACTAAAACATTTTATAGCTAACTTTTTTGTGGAGATATATATATATGGCATACATATATAAATCCACATATATAGTGTGTTACATATATAATAGATATATAGAGATGTATATATATATTCATCCACCAAATATATCCATATTTTATATATATCTCCACATATATATGTCTATATACCTACCAAATATATCCATATTATATATATATACACACACACATATATGTGTGTATACAATTTTACTATATGCAATAAATACATTCATGTATATGTGTATATGTGTGTATATACATAATGTTTTACTCAAGGACCATTTATTCTATAAGGTTAAATTATAAATATACATAATTATAATAATTTGCCTAACTAATGTATAGAAATGGAATAGACAGGAAATTGTAATACTTAAAACACAACGTTAAAAATTAACAAATCTAAATCACATACTAAATATCATGTTAAAGAATAGGAGGAATAATGTAAACTTGAAATTTTAGGCCATGTAGACTAGTAAATTTGAAGTCATATTATGTTAAACATGAATAGAAGAGACAAAGATATATTTCTTAATTAATTTTCATATGCTATTTGTAGAGTTAGTAAAATTTGCCATTGAAGCTACTGAGCAATATGACCTGCAAGGGTAGAACATAAATGAGACAGATCTGGGCCTGGGGTACTAGTTTGGGATAATTTGTACAGGTCAACGGTTGAAGTTGCGACATGAGTAATATCCATACAATAAACTGTTAAGAGAATTGCCACAAATACATATTTTTGGGAAAAAACATTATTTATGAGCAGGAGAAACAAATATCCAGTCAATAAAATAGATAAAAAGAAATGTAAGGGATTTAATTAGATAAGAATAATGCTATCAGCTTACTGCCAAATCTACTAATCTGCTGGTACCTACGCTCTCTGTCTTCTCTCCCGTCACAGTGTGTTAACTGCTCCTGCTCCCACCCAAACGCAGTCCTTTATATTCTGGACCACATTTCTTTTTACCGCCCTGAATAAGCCCTGCCCCTGCAATTATCCCCTTTTTCTCTTGCCTTGTAATTTTTACCTTTCTCTGTAAGATCACTCTCATAGGCTATGACCATGCCATTATACTATCTTTAAAACATAATTCACCTGATGTAACAGCCCTGTGTTAGATTCGATTATATTTTTCATATAAATCTTTCCTATGTTTCTCTAGATTTTGTGGTGTCTATTTCCCAGCCCTGTTCATATTGGGCTTGGCTGCATGATTGATTGCCTGATGGAATGTCATTGGATGTGACATCAGCAGAGGCTTGATGATCACTTCTGTTATTTGGTCCGCTCTCTTGAATTCCTACAATGTGCATGAGAAGCACATAAGACATGTAACTGCTGGCCCTTCAGCCTGTGCCCTAGAATGAAGACACGAGGAATAAAACTGGACCCAACTATAAGCCTGAAGTGTCATCAGGTCAAGACAAACCCAGTGGAGATCAGTCAAACATAGCCAATCTTCAAACAAGGGAGCATAAAAATCAATGCTTGGTGTTGTAATCCATCAAGATTTTGAAGCCTATAGCTCCTCAAGCTAAACCTGTAATGTTGTTCTCTATTCTTGCTTTCACTTCTTCACTTTCCTTTTTTGTAGAGAATTATGTCCATGTCATTTCATGAAACCAGTTACGCTGAGGTAATCAAAGACTGCTAGTCTGACAAATACTGACAAATTTGAAGGTCAATCCTCAGCCTTCTTTTAATGCATTTAACCTATTTGTCCACTTCCTCCTTAGAACACTTTTCCACTAGACTTCCAGAACATCCCACTCACGTGATTCTCCTGCTTCACTGTCACTTATTTTTAGTCTTACTCTTTCTCTTCCTGGCATTTCAGTGTTGGAGCACCTGAAGATGTGGTTCTCAGTTCTTTTTTCCTTTCCATACATACTCACATTTCTCTTCGGTACATAACTTACATCCTAGAGTATTTTATCTCATCTCCTGGTATTACCTATCTTTTTTTGTAATGACTAACAAATTTGCATGTCTAATGTAAGCCTCTCCTTTGGGTTCTAACCCACTATGAGTTAACATCACTTGAAATTCTAACAGAATCCTCAAATTTACCATATGCTTCATTACTTAAGACAAAGGCAGCATACTAATGTAAGACGTTGATATATAGAAACCTGAGGTTGGTGTATGTGGGAGCTCTTTGCACTATCTCGACAATTTTCTGCAAATCTGAGATGATTATAAAATAAAATATTATATTTTAAAAGATGAGACCCCTTTTGGATAATGTACCTAAATGATAATTTGACTTAACGGTGGTAGGGAATGCAGTAACATTAGTCTTCAGGTAGCAGAATAGGCCATCTCATTAAATATGCCCTCTTTCTCTCTTTTAAGTGACTGAACCTAAAGATCATGAGCCTCAAAAATGAAAGCAAATAAAAGAGAGAAAAAATTTAAAAATATAAACCTTATACACCTAGTATATCTATATTGGTATGAATTATACAATGACACATGGAATTACAAGTTGATATATCCTATGATTTAAAAAAACATGTAAAATCTGGATCTTTTAATTATTGTGATTATCTTTCACAAAATAAGCAAATATTTAATATAAAACTGATTATACAGTTGAAATTGCTAAACACTGCATTATAGAGATTTTTCTTTCCTCATCAAATACTCCTTAGTAATTTTTAAGAAATCCAACACAAAGATAAAGCTTAATCTCTAAAATTCATTCCAACTAGTAAGAATTCAAAAGATCTAATATACTTATTTATGTGACAAGAATGCAAATTAAATTACTGTTGTCTTACTCTAAAAACAATATTTGCAGGTTGTTTTCAATAGCAATTAAACACTGTTTTAATTTTAGTGTGGCATCTCCATTTGCTCAGAGTATTACACTCCAGTCAGGGCCTATTTGCAGGTCTGTTCTATTGCACAGGCTGTATGTTTTCTCCTCTTTTCTTTCTCTATTTCAACCAAGTCTCCCTTTCATCTCGTACATTTCTCTTGACATTAAAACTATGTATTTTATTCTATTGGCGACTTGTCCTGAAGATAATTGTAAAATCTGTCTTTTTCCAATTATGAGAGGTGTTCCATAACTTCTTTGGGGTATATTCATTTTGAGATGTGCGCCCATAACTCCCATTAATGTTGCCCATTTAAACTTGATCTATTGCTTTCCTTTTCTCTCTAAGTGACTCCAGCCTCCCGTTAATGCAGTTTGTTTATAATCTCCAAACTCCCCCTTACCTAAATGCAGTCTCTTACAAATGCTTTGCATGTAGGTCATTTATTAAATTGTAAACCAAAGTAATATAAAATCAACTAGGTTTTTGGAAGGCGGAATATTATTCTTTTTTGGACGCCTTCTGCCACTATGTGAAATAGAATATTTGAGCTTGGTCAACTGAGGAAGAGTAACCTTGCACTAAAAATAAGCCTAGCTATAAAAATAACTTGCTTGCATTGATCAATGAAACAATGACCTGAAAAAAATTAATATCACAGAAATTAGAGTCTAGATAATATTTTTAAAAAGAGCATGTTTGTAATTTCACAGTTGAGGTTGTATTACTAGTCTGTAAATCCATTTATTGCTGTAAATATGTAGTTGAAATATTGTAAATAGAATTCTCCTGAATGTAGCCAGTCTGTAAAACAAGTTCCTGTTTTTTCAATACTCCATCTCATTTTCTTCAACTTTTATTTTCCAACTTCCAAAATGCCTCATACTGCTAAGCTGAAAGTAGCTGAAATGAGCATTTTAACTTATGGATGCCAATTTGGATTGGAAACAACTATGTATTTATATTAACTTAAACTTTATGGGGGCAAAATGATTTGTTTATCACCTCTTGATATTTGAAGTTCATTTCAGGAACATATTGCTGAGGGGAAAAATACAAGGACTGGCTGTTCTCTGTTCACCAAATGTTTCAGAAATTTAGTGCAAAATGTACGTTTCTATTAGCCTTACTTCAATTAGTGATTCATAGCTATCTTGGATTTACTTCTCAGTGTAACACTTGGCACAGTTTACAGTTATTCAGAACATAGTAATGTCCCCAAACATTAAATAATTATCTCCACCATCTTTTACACAAACAGCTCTGTTCCCCCTAACTTCAACTGATGCTCAAACAGTCGAACGAAAGTGGCTGTTAAATTTTAATGAAAGTCCATATGAAAAAGACATAAAAATGACATATTATTAAATATAAATATATTTAACAAAATTGTTATTCCTTTATACACTGTATTTTATATGGCATTGGTTCTTTCTAATGCTGGAAATTCATCTTTATGATCAATTAATGCAAGATGTAAAACTGAATATAGTACTTGACTTATGAACCCAGAAAACACTAAGAGCATAGCTGACACATCCTATGCATCTATTCACAGATCATAGCCAAGTCAAACACAGATACAAAGTTATTTTGGCAGATAATTTCAAGGAAAATGCCTGGATTTGCAATAACTATTCTATTACAAAAATTGATATGCAAGGTCATGATGTGCCTGAGAACAATTTAATCATTATAGTAATTTTTACATTTATGTATTCATTCATTCAAAGATAGCTAGATAAATAGGGAGGTTAAAAATGAGCTATATAAGTATGGTTATTTCATATTCACTGTAAATTTTTGCTAGAAAGTAAACTTATTAAGGGAATGAACCACTTCTCTTCCACACATCTCCTATGCCTAACCCAACACCTAATACATACAAGAGGTTGGTTGGTTGTAGTTATTATAACAGTAGTCTTCATCTTCAATATCCACCACTAAATTTTAATTGTGAATCCCATACCCTACAAATTCAATAATTGTTAGTAACGAGAAAAATGTTTTTAAAAAGCCAGGCATGGTGGCTCATGTCTGTAATCCCAGCATTTTGGGAGGGCGAGACCAGGTGGATCACCTGAGGCCAGGATTTTGAGACCAGCCTGGCCAACATGACGAAACCCCATCTCTATGAAAAATACAAAAAATTAGCTGGGTGTGATGGCGGACACCTGTAATCCCAGCTACTCTGGAGGCTGAGGCAGGAGAATCGTTTGAACCCAGGAGGCAGGGGCCGCAGTGAGCCAAGATGGAGCCATTGCACTCCAGTCTGGGCAACAAGAGCAAAACTCCATCTCAAAGAAAAAAAAAATGTTTTACAAAAACAATATGTCTCAGTAGAAAAAGAAAATAAAATCTGAAAGTTAGGATGTAGATGAGCAAAATGTGCTGGATACAGGAAAAAGACAATCTGACTTCATCAAATGACTCAGGATTGACTAATAATGTTGGCCAGAAACCATGACTGGTATTTAAAAGTCCAGGGAAGTGTGATTCATTGCCTCACTGACTTTTTGTTATTTAATATTTTAACACATGATCTTAGCAAACGTGGGATTCAGTGTTAACAGTGTGTGGAATTAACTAATTTACAGGCTTCTGTTTTCAATAACTACTCTCATCTTACCAATCATCTATCATGAGCATCTCTTCTTCTGAAACAGCAGATCAGACATGTCATCTGTAATTTATATCTTCCACCAGAACTGTTACTCTTATTTCAGTTGACAATAGTTATATCTGTCTATTGCCAAACTTTGGTACAATTAAAACCACAATGAAATGCATGAAACATCCAGGGATCAAAGCCTGTTAATTTAGGTTAAAACAAGGGCCTCAATTTTTACCAATTTCTTTGTGATTCTGATCCACGCCAAAGTTGAAGAATCACTGGATTTCTCTTTCTATTAAAATAAATTTAAACAAAACAAAACAAAATAATAGGTACCTCCCTCTCCTACTGATTAATCAAAAACTTACATATCCGTCAACCAAACTTGCCCCTTGTTGTTCACCAATACTCTCTCATGTTTACATATTTTCTTCCTCATTATATTACATATTACCATAGTTTAAACAGTTTGGATAAAAACTAATTTTTAAAACAAATTTATCTTAAATCAATTTGACTTTACATATGTAACTTATAGATAGATAAGCTACAACTTTCAAATTTTAACCAGGCCCCACATATCATATGCACAGATGAGAAGGTTGTGCTTTAATAGGTCAAGCTTTCTTACAGTACATGAGTGAGAAACCTAACTCCACTGCATACACTATATCTAAATCTTTGCATCTCTGTTTCTCTGCCTGGACTCATCTTCCTTCCCCACCAGATCATGTCATGGCTGATTCCTCATTATTCATGCCTCAACTCAAAAGATTGATTGATTATCTTCAGAGCATTTATTAATGTCTGAAATTTCCTAATCTGTTTTTTTCACTTATATTTTGTTAATCTCTTGTCTATAGAGTATTTGTTGTCAAAGATCTAGAAGTGTGCCTTACATATAACAGGTGATCAATAAATATTTATTAAATAAATAAGCAAATACAAGGCTAAATGAGTAAAAACAGTATGAATGCTTTGTCTATTGGAGTTATCTTTCATAATTAACGTGGACTTTCATAATATTGTTCAAGTATTTTAATGTGCAGGTCTTCAAGTAAATTGGTAATTTATCTCAAAATAGGGAATTATATATCTCTTCCATTAAAGTAACTTTACAAAATAAAATTATACTACAAATTATCAAAGATATAGGTAATATTTGATGAGTTAATTGAATCAATTGGTCAGGAATGGAGAACATTCTGAAGAACTGGCTCTTCTCCCAATCAGTTGACTCATTTTAGCACTAAACTGAAAATTAGAAGACCTGAATTCTAACTGTATCAATAATCTAAACTAAATTTGTGGCTTGGGTTTGTATTGAAGTAAGTGCTCAGATGATGTAATCCTGAAGTTCCATTTCCATTTCAACTTTAAGGTTCTGTGAATGAAATGGAAATGAGAAGGTAAAGATAACTTCAGCATTCTCCAGTAAATACAAAAATAAACATACTGATATGGTTTGGCTGTGTCCTCACCCAAATCTCACCTTGAATTGTAGTAATTCCCATGTGTTAAGGGCAGGACCAGATGAAGGTGATTGGATCATGGGGGCAGTTTCCCCAGTGTTGTTCTCATGATAATAAGTGAGTTCTCATGAGATCTGATGGTTTTATAAGGAGTTTTCTCCTTCACTCGGCACTCACTCTCTCTCCTGCAGCCCTGTGAAGAGGTGCCTTCCACCATGATTATAAGTTTCATGAGGCCTCCCCAGACATGTGGATCTGTGAGTCAATTAAACTTCTTTCCTTTATATATCACCCAGTTTGGGGTATTTCTGCATAGCAGCATGAGAACAAACTAATACACATATGTTGCCCAAAGAATTCATAAATCCTCGGAGTTTTTACGAAGTTGATAGTTTGCTTACAATCTACATTCTGCACACCAACATGGCACAAGTATGCATATGTAACAAACCTGCACGTTATGCACATGTACCCTAGAACTTAAAGTGTAATAATAATAATAATAATAATAATAATAAAATCTACATTCTGTAAGAATTATAGTAAAACCTCTTGTTTGTATTATACTTTGGTTACAATTTAGAATTTAGTTAATAATTCACAAGGTACTTTCACCTACGTTATCTTAATTGACCCTGGCAACTATACATGTATGCACACAGCCCTATGTATGATCAGAGATGGTATCATTCCTACCATCCCCCTCCTTGTATCTCCCAAAATAAGGTAATCAATGTTTCTAGAAGTGGTTCCCTGACATGTGCACAGCTGGAAGTCATTGGCCTTTTTGACTGAGTCAGTATTCTAGGTGATAATATTGCTATTACCTCCTTCGTGCTGGATCTGTTTGCAGCCTTACTGCATGCCTTATTAGCTCTCACTTGTGTTTAAACATGGTTGCCAAAATTCAGAGCCTTATGATTGATGTTTTTCTCATAAGATGTAGGCCCACATATCCAACAGCCTGCTAGATATTGCCAGTTGCATACCCTACACCTGTATATGGTTCAGCATCTCTGAACATGTCTCTCTTAAAGCCGTTCTTCAATCCTGTCCCTGATACAGAAAATTGCACTATTCATTATTCAGTGGTCTGAACTAAAACCTCAGAAATCCTCCTTGACAGAAGAATACTGGGCTGGTGATAAGATTCGGGAATAGGCAACATTGGTAGTAAAAAATACCAAAGCTACTACTTGGGGGAGTGGAAAATAAAACAAAAGGAAGGATAGTAAGTATATTTCTGTTCCTAACTTACAATTTTCCCTTTTGAGAGTTTCTAGCCTAGGTGACTTTAAATTCACTGGGCTTAAATCTAGCCTAGAAATAACACCCTCTGGTCACTGCCCCAGTGCATTCTTACAGTGCACGCTGATAAATCATAGTAAAAATATAACCTCCCTTTTGAAATTTGCCTACAATTCTTATCATTGAAGTTTTATGTCCTTGGATATAGAAGGTATTTTCATTTTTACCAACTCTGTAAAAAAAAAAAAAAAGAAAACTACTTCTGGATTATTTAAAATACTATGAAAATGTATCAGTTTAGAGTCAAACCCCAATGGTATTATATGAAATATTCGATAGAGCTACCCCAGAATAAAGTTTCCAATTTAGACAGGGTGAACATTAGTATTATTTAAGTAGAATATTAGTAAATGTACTTACGTATGTATCAAATTGAAAGATGTGTATAATTTCCTTATGAGTAATACATTTATAATGCACATCGTTTTTTGCCTTTAATCTGCAAACAAACATACCCTAATAAATTCTTATATTGTGCATCCTCTGCTCAAAGAAGAACACTTTGGACAATGGCCATTGCTGTGATTATTGTGGATTTATGTAGCTTTCAGGCACACACTGTATTTTTGTTTCTGGCTAAAATCTATTTAGCATCTAGCATATTATTAAAATATTTAAATATTATTCACAGATTGTCTCAATGTGAAAAAGACATGCAGACTCTGGAGCTAAACACCTCCAGTTAAATCTGGGGTTATAGTTGTGTGCTGTTGGGAAGGTCCTTTTACTTGCTTCATCTGCATGATGGGGGTGATAGCATACCGGCACTTGTTGTATAAGATTATTATAAGCATTAAATAAGTTACTATACGTGAAGCATTTGAAATAGCATCTGGCACACAATGCTATTCAGTGTCTCCTCTTAGTTTTGATGTTGCTGTTACATATCCCGGAATACTATTGTCCGGTTCCTTCTATTTGTTTCTACTCTGCCCTGAAAGGTAACTACTGTACTAAATTCCATTTAAAATTTTGTATTCATTTGTAGAGTTGTAGTACATATGTATCTCTAGTTTTAGGAAGTATATGTGTATTTATTACATTTTAAGATCTTTATGGAGCTTTACTGTATATAAAAATGGTGCTTTACTGTACTGAATAATGCTTTTTGCTATCCAATACTGGTTCTAATGTTATCTACAGTGTTGCATAGAGTTGTTATTTGTTCTTTTATATATCCCTATGTGACTCCATATGTAATGTACTAGAAATTAATTTTCCCTCCTCTTATAAATATGTATTTGTTGTTATTGATTTTTGAATAATTTTTAATAATGCCATCTTTTTCCTTTGGTAGTATTTAGCAAAGTTTATCTTTTTTTTTTCACCTGTCTACTGTCATCCTTTACATAATTTTATATGTATAATCTAGTGGAATAAGCTGAGGGTCCATTTTGGCTTGACATATTTGGAAAACACACTCCATAAAATGTGTGACTTACAGTAATTCAAGTATTTCAGTCCTAGTAGATTCAGTACAATGACAATTATATATTTAATTGGCAAAGTCTTCCCTTTAATAAAATAAAGCACATAGAAATGTTCATAATACCTATGATGTGGTTATTTAAATTTAACATTTTTAAATGAAGCTATTATCAGGGTAGAACTGGCCACTGAAGAATTTTTATTGCACACTTGACATTGTGCCAGAAATTCTTAGGAGCAGATATTGTTAAGTGACATGTTTCTTTTAATATATTTGAACACACTTAAACTAACATTCAAAAAAAAACCAACATAAATTTTATTATTTTTTATTTTTTTAACTATATGATCCTATGTTTTCTTAAAAATTTTAAGTTCAAGGGTACATGTGCAGTTTTGTTGTGCTCACCCACCTGGCAACACTCATGTCACGAAGGTTTGTTGTACAGATTATTTTGTCACCAGGTATTAAGCCTAGTACACACTAGTTATCAGAAAACGGAATTCTACATGTTCTCACTTATGAGTGGGAGCTAAATGATGAGAATGATGGATCCATAGAAGGAACAACAGACACTGGGATTAGAAAAACAACATAAATTTTAGTCTAAATTAGTGTGTAGAACTCATAGAAAATAAAGAAGTGACGCTAAAGAACACATGTAATAAACTATGAAACAGTAGACAGAAACAATATCTTGTGGCATGCCGAGGGGGCAAACTAATCACACATCACACAGCTTCACTAACCAAAAAATTTTACTTGGTTTTGGAGAAATTTCCTTTCATCTGAAGGGAAGATGATTATCTTTAGACAGTCAATTATTTTTAAGTTATCGACTGGGTACTTTCTTTACATGTGTAATTTAATCCTTACATCTCCCAGATGCAACGTTACTCCATTTTACAGCTGTGAAAAATCAAATGAGTCTAGAGGCCCTAGATGAACCTTTCAAAGGGGTAGATTTTAGGAAACAAGGATGGGGTGCAAATGCAGGATGATTTCACTACAGTCTCGTTTTCACCTTTGAAAGGAAGAAACTGGATATACTATGCTTAAGAACAGTGCTGTCTGTATTACTAGAAGCTTTCTCAAAAATTTGGATTGCAATCGTACAATTGGATAATCAGTATACAAGACATGTAAGACACATTCAAAGGGAATAACTATATATGCAAATCAACCATTAAGTAAAGATTTAAAGTACTTATTTTCCACTTTCCTTTTAATATTAGCAATTGAATGAGATTGTCATTTAAAATAATTATTTCCAATTATTAAAGAATTCATAATTTACTGATGCATATCAAAATAATTAGCTGTCCGAAAAGAGAAAAGCTTGTGAAATTCTGTAAAAGGGCAAGACTTCTCTCACCTATGACTTGCTTTCATTATGTTGATTCAGTAATTGCCACAGAGTTTTATTCAACCAAGAATTTATGCCTCTGATTACTACCAAGTGACAGATTCAGTGTTTGGCTTAATCTTGATATTCTATTGAGTTTAACCACATGAAATAAAACAAATCTGGCATTTTGGAATAATCCAGCAATTAAGGAAAACTATCATTACCTTATAAATAACTAAAATAGTACAAACAAAAGAAAAGCAAGCAACTACAAAATAAAGCTTGCTTGTTTTATTATTTCCTCCAGGTTCAAGGTCATCTTGTCAACTATTCATTGTTTTCCTAAAGCAATAATCAAGCCTTGTATGGAATGAAACCATAAAACTCATGCAGAAGATTCAAGAAAATACATGAGTGAGAGAATACTGTAAATAATAATTGTCAATTAGTAATTAATATAGAATACTATATATTTCCTACAAAACATACTCTTCCTTATGAGATGACAGGTGATATACTTTTATGTCAATAACTATGCATTATAGTTACTTCTAGCTAACACCATGTTTCACTTATGATACACTATATTATATTTGGCATTTTGTGATGCCAGTTCCTTTGGGATTACAAAAAGTAATATCCTCATTAACAGAATTATAAATATTTGAATGCTGTGCCAACATTTAACTCATATCTGCCAATCAAAAAGGGAAAATGTTCTTTATTGATTGGAAAAAGGATCTTGTTTGAAGATAATTGACTCTGAGTCTTTCATTGGCATAATACCACCTCCGGAAGAAACATATGCTCAACTTAGAAAACAAAGCTTAGATGTAAGAGGCTGATCACTTTCTCCTTACTCAAGCACAGTTCCTATTGACTTGAGTGAATATTCTGTCTGCCCATGAATTAAAGGATTATAGATCATCTAGTCCGTTTTGGAAGTTTAAAAATGTCTTTAAATAAGAAGCTTACCCAGAAGCAGGGCACAAGAAATACAGAAAACCATAAATCTCTCATAGAAAAAGATGTGGGTGGGGTAACCAACAAAATAGTAACTATTGAAAAAAATAAAAATAAATGCATGCATAAATAAGTATTTTACCACACTAAAATAGTTACTGCTAAGATGTTGGTAAACATGAGATGCTGAGTTTGGGAAATGTTAAGTTTCAGATAAGCAACAAATACAACATCCAAGTAAAAATGTCCAGTGGCAATAGATTAAAAGAATCTGCTATTTAGTATTGAGGTAGAGAGTGGTAGCATACAGCCATACCTACATTTATGTACACACACGTAGTTGGAGAAGAGGAGCCCAGTGCTGGAGCACCAGGAGATTACAAACCTAAGTATCAGGGAAATAAGACATGGCAGGAATGAAAACTAAGAAACAGTAAGAAGTGTGGTAAAATCTTGGCAAGTGTGGTTACCCAGAAGCCAAGGAAAGAAATGGTCCAAGGGGGTGGGAGAAATCTACTGTTTAAATATCTTGGGGGTCAAATAATTTGTTCTCAGAACTGACCTTGTAGTTTATAACAGGACTTTAATAAAACTAGGTTGGAGGAGTTATAGGTATGAAAATAGGATTGTTTAGGGTTCAAAAGAGAAAAAGAGATGAACCATTATAGATATTAGGTATGGATACCCCTTTTAAGGAGTTTTCCTTTAAAATGGCCCAAAAAATGAATTGTTGGTCCAAAGAGAATTGGCTTCACCAAGAGTGATGTTATGCTAATGGGAATGATCCAGAAGAGGAGTGATGCTAGTGAGGCCAGAGAGAGAGAAGCATATGCAAACATGAGGGCAGTAGTGGGTGAGAGCCAAGGGAATGTAGTTCACAGGTGGAGGGTCTGGTTTCTCTTAGGAACACAAGACAATTCACCATAGCAATGAGATGGAAGGAAGAATATGTCAGCCATGTTTCAGAATATAGGAAATCCAGAGTGTGTGGACTGGATACAGAATAATATCCATCCAGGCTACTGTGAAAATGATGATGATCATAAAGTTATTGTTAGGTGGTAAGTTTTCTTTTGTTGTTGTTGTTGTTGTTGAGACGGAGTCTCGCTCTGTCGCCCAGGCTGGAGTGCAGTGGCCGGATCTCAGCTCACTGCAAGCTCCGCCTCCCGGGTTTACGCCATTCTCCTGCCTCAGCCTCCCAAGTAGCTGGGACTACAGGCGCCCGCCAACTCGCCCGGCTAGTTTTTTTTGCATTTTTTAGTAGAGACGGGGTTCACTGTGTTAGCCAAGATGATCTCGATCTCCTGACCTTGTGATCCGCCCGTCTCGGCCTCCCAAAGTGCTGGGATTATAGGCTTGAGCCACCGCGCCCGGCCGGTGGTAAGTTTTCACAGGTAGTAAATATCAGCTATTTCTCGGGGATGGGGTGTTAAAGCTTATGCTATTTATTGGGTTCTCCCATGCCCAGCACTTGTGGATATCAGAACAGAATTGCCAGAGTTATGTTCATGATCACAAAGCTGTGATTCTTAACACCAAACATTCCTTATCCAGAACTGAGAAGCAGTAAACTGTCCCAAGCCACACATGCAGCTACAGAGAATCTTGACCTTTCAGACATGACTGAGGCTCACCTTTCTCAGATAAGCGATCAGCTCACTTTAATAGTCTAGGCATCAATCAATACACTTTAAAAGGGAAGGATATTACTCCCTCCCTTAAAGTCTTAAAAGAGAAATCAGCATCACTAAAACTAAAGTGTCACAAATGCATAAAATGAAGTATTCAGTGAAAATATTACATCTAAAAAATCTTCATTAAAGATAAAAACACCAACCAATGTGCTCTCATGTTGTGGGCCAAGGGGTCTGCTGCCTTGGCCTGTAGTCCTCTGGGGAGCCATGTGGCAGAGAGGTCTGGGCACTGTTGTGCTCACCCACCTGGCAACGCAGGTGCAAATGTAACAGAAGGCTCGCGTTGGGCTCTCACTTGCTCCAAAGTGAGAGAGATATGCCAGCAATGAAAACTGAGAAATAATGAAATACTCCCACATCCAAGATGGCCATTGACCCTAGAAGGCATCCCTTCACCATCAGTTCTGGTCAGTGACACTCTTGGAAGTGGCTGGAAGTGAGACTTCCCTCTCTCTTCTGGGCTCCTTGATCACCCACAGGTGATGGTTAATTTTATGTATCAACTTGGATGTTGTTTTTGGATGAGATTAGCATTTAAATCAGTGATCTTTCAGTAAACAGGCTACCCTCCATAATTTGATGGGCCTCATTCAGTTAACTGAAGGCGTGAATAGAAGGAAAAGTTCTGCCTCTGGGAGCAAGAAGGAAGCATCCATCAGGCTGGCTTTGGACCTCAGCTGTACTGTGCACTCCAAGGTGTGGAGTCTGCCTGTCCACACTGCCGATTTAGACTTGCCAGTCTCTTTAATTGCATGAGCCAATGTTTCATAATAAATCTCTTTCTCTCTATATATACCTTCTATTAGTTCTACTTCTCTGGAGGATCCTGACTGAAGCACCCACGAGAAGCTGAAGGGCCTTCCATCAGTCCCTCCTGAGAGGCAGAGAAGGAAAAGCTCTGTAGCCTAAGGACAATGTTCTCAGATGACAGCACAACTTCACTCCCTGCCCCTTCTCCCCTGAATTCAAAGCTGAAGGAGCTCCCCTAGAATTTTGTTTCCCTCCCTCATTCCCACCTCCCCACCTCTGAAGGCTGGGCTAATCCCAAGAGCCAAGTGGGGAAGTGTGGTGGCCAACATGAAGGCCAGGTCCAGGGTCTGCTGACCGCAGGTTCATCCAGCCCCAAGCTGAGCACATGGAGGGCATACCAGCAGCTTGTCCCTTACTCCCCACAGGCCTTGTCTGTGTAGGGCAAAGTCAGGCCATCACTCCACTAGCCCATAGGCTGCTACCTATGGCTATGCTTGGGCTCTTTCCTGCCCAGTTTTAGCAGTACCTTGGTGTGCTTGTTTTCCATCTTGCTCTTGGGCACTTGGTAGCAAAGGAGCCAGCCCATGAGGTCCTTGTGCAGGCAAGCATTGGCCATGGGTCATCTGCATCTCCATCTCCAGTTGTGCTCTTGACCAGTAGGCTGACAAGCAAGAGCAGCTCTGTTGGGGTGGCCATGGGCAAGTGCTGCTGAGTTGTAGTGCAACTAGTAGAGCATTCCCAGCTCAAACACCAGCTGGATACTGTCCTCCGTTATTGTCCAGAGGCAGAAGGAAGGGCATCTCTGTGGCCTCAAAGTTGAGGAAGGACCTCCACCACTGGCATCAAGTCATCAGCAGTCAGGCAAGCAGCTTGTTGTTCCTGTTCCACATCCTTAGTCCCAGCATCCAGGAGAACCAGATCTTTGAATTTAGGGGCAGGGTCTGGCCCTCCTGGTCATACACTCACAGGATCCAGTTGATCATGAGCTGTGAAGCAACATGAGATGTCCAGGAGCTCTGTGTACCTGTAGTACCAACTCCCTGTGCCATGTCATGGGTGCCACTGCTTTCTAGGATGTAGCCATAACTATACTGATATGGTTTGGCTCTGTGTTCCCACAAAAATCTCACCTTGAATTGTAATAATCCCCACATGTCGAGGGCAGAACCAAGTGGAGATTACTGAATTATGGGAGCAGTTTTCTGCTATGCTGTTCCAGTGACAGTGAGTGAGTTCTCACAAGATCCGATGGTTTTATAACGGGCTTCCTCCTTCACTATGTACTCATTCTCTCTCCTGCAGCCCTGTGAAGAGGTGCCTTCTGTCATTATTGTAAGTTTCATGAGGCCTCCCAAACCAAGTGGATCTGTGAGTCAATTAAACCTCTTTCCTTTATAAATTACCCAGTCTTGGGCAGTTCTTTATAGTAGCATGAGAATGGACTAATACATTAAATTGGTACCAGGGTAGTGGGGCACTGCTATAAAGATACCCAAAAATGTGGGAAAAACTTTGGAACTGGGTAACAGGTACAGGTCGGAACAGTTTGGAACTTCCTAGAGGCTTGTTGAATAGTTTTGGCCAAAATGCCAATAATAATATGGACAATGAAGCCCAGGCTGAGGTGGTCTCAGATGGAGATGAGGAATTTCTTGGAAACTGGAGCAAAGGTAACTCTTGCTTTGCTTTAGCAAACAGGCTAGTGGCTTTTTGCCCCTACTCTAAAGATCTGTGGAACTTTGAACTTGAGAGAGATAATTTGGTGTATCTGATAACAGAAATTTCCAAGGAGCAAAGCTTTCAAGAGGAAGCAGAGCATAAATGTTTAGAAAATCTGCTGTCTGACCACGAGAGAGAAAAGAAAAACCTATTTTCTGGAGAAAAATTCGAGCTGTCTGCAGAAATTTGCATAAGTAATGAGGAGCTGAATGTTAATCACCAAAACACTGAGGAATATGTCTCGAGGGCATGTCAGAGACCTTCGCAGCAACTCCTTCCATCACAGGCCACATTAGTCCATTTCACACTGCTGATAAAGACATACCAGACACTGGGAATAAAGAGTTTTAATTGGACTTACGGTTCCACATGCCTGAGGAGGCCTCAGAATCATGGCAGAAGGCAAAAGGCACTTCTTCCATAGCAGCAGCAGGAGAAAATGAGGAAGAAGCAAAAGCGGAGACCCCTGATAAACCCATCAGATCTCCTGAGACTTATTCACCATCACGAGACTAGCATGGAAAAGAATGGTCCCCATGATTCAATTACCTCCCTCTGGGTCCCTCCCACAACACGTGGGCATTCTGGGAGACACAATTCAAGTTGAGATTTGGTGGGGACACAGCTAACCATCTCACAGGCACTGAGGCCTAGGAGGGAGAAATGATTTCATAGGCTGGGCCCAGGACCCTCTGCTGTTTGCAGCCTCCAGACTTGCAGCACTGCATCCTAGCCGCCCCAGCTATGGCTCAAAGAGGCCAACATACAGCTCAGGCCATTGCTTCAGATGGTGCAAGCCCCAAGCCTTGGCAGCTTCCACATAGTGTTGAGCCTGAGGGTGCACAGAAGTCAAGAATTGGGGTTTGAAAACGTTCACCTAGATTTCAGTGGATGTATGGAAACACCTGGAAGTACAGGCAGAAGTTTGCTGCATGGGAAGAGCCCTCACAGAGAACCTCTGCTAGAGCAGTGCAGAAGAGAAATGTGGGGTTGGAGCCCCACACAGAGTCCCCAACTGAGGCACTGCCTACTGGAGCGATGAGAAGTGAGCCACCGTCCTCCAGACCTCAGAACGGTAGATGCACTGACAGCTTGCACTGTGTGTCTGTAAAAGCTGCAGACACTCAACACCAGCCCATAAAAGTAGCCAAGAGGTGGTGAGAGCGGCTGTTCCCTGCAAAGCCACAGGGTTGGAGCTGCCCAAGGCTGTAGGAGCACACCCCTCGCATCAGCAATGACCTGAATATAAGACATGGAGTCAAAGGAGATCATTTTGTAACTTTAATGTTTAGTGACCACTCTATTGGATTTCAGAATTGGATGGGGCCTGTATCCTCTTTGTTTTGGCTGATGTCTCCCATTTGGAACAGGTACATTTACCCGGTGCCTTTACCTCCATTGTGTCTAGAAAGTAACTAACTTGCTTTTGATTTCACAGACTCATAGGTGGAAGGGACTTGCCTTGTCTCAGATAAGCTATTGGCCTTGGACTTTTGGGGACTTAAGACTTTAGGGGACTGTTGCAAGGGCATGATTGTGTTTTGAAATGTGAGGACATGGGATTTTAGAGGTGCAAAAGGTAGAATGATATGGTTTGGCTCTGTGTCCCCACACAAATCTCACCTTGAATTGTAACAATCTCCACCTGTCAAGGGTGGGACCAGGTGGAGATAATTGGATCTGGGAGCAGTTTTGCCCATTCTGTGCTTGTGATAGTGAGTCTTCATGAGATCTCATGGTTTTATAAGGGGCTTCCTCTTCATTCAGCACTCCTTTTCTCTCCTGAAGAGGTGCCTTCCACCATGATTCTAAGTTTTCTGAGGCCTTCCCAGCCATGTGGAACTGTGAATAAATTAAACCTCTTGCCTTTATACATTTTCCAGTCTCAGGCAGTTCTTTATAGTGGTATGAGGACAGACTAACACACATACCAAGGCAGGGAACAACAAGTGAGCCTGGAAGGGCATTGCTACATGACCACTGTGGATAGCCAGGTCTTCCAAATCCTGGAGGAACCACCCAGATTGTGTGCATGCATGTATGCAGGTAAGGGGCATGGTGGGAGTGGGTGACACCCTATTGTGAGAATGCATCCACCTAGCCTTTACTTTCTCCAAGGCCTTAAAATCAGCTTCTTTATAATTATCTTTAGAGTCTCATCTTAAGAAGGAATGCAATGGAACCCAATGTAATCCAGGCCCTCTCAACTACTTGTTTATACTTATGCACATAATGTATTTTGACGCTTCACTCATGTCACTTGTTAAGCTGGAAAAGTGCTTTTTCTTTGGCATCCCAGGGAATCTCTACTAATATATATGTTCTCTCTTTGTACTCTTACAGCACTCATCACACACTTACAACACTCATTATATAATCTGAAGTTTCTGTCCTAAGTGTTTGCCTTTCCTAGTAGGCTCTAAGAATAGCTATTATGTCTTAAGTATCTTTATATCTCCAATTCTTAGCTCAGTGCTCAGAATATAAATGTTCACAAATTCCTGCAAAATTGTTCATGTGCAAAAATATATATGTATGCAGTCACACATATATGGAGAAGAGAAATGCTCATTCTAAGCAACTGAAATCAATTTCTTTCAAGAAGAGAACTGCCTTTGTTTAGAAAAAATGCTTTGATAAGCTGTTTTTGAATGCACAGTGTGATATTAAGGGTAGGAAGAAAAAAATGTATAGCTAATTACTTCAACTCTAAAAAAACATGCAGGAAATTCCTTAAGTCTTCGGTAAAGTGTGTCATCTACTCAAAGTTATGTGTTTGTATTTTTTGATTGTTGTTTATTCTGTTCTGTGTTAGAGTAAGTCAAATAAAGTAGCAAAATTAAATATCATTAGAAGAGGTAAAGCACATGCTAGTGTATAAGCTGATTTATAAACCGAATTAACACATTAGTGAAAGATATTTGAAAACAGGTGAGCTTCCCCAGTTCCACCTGTGGTAGACATTGATTTGCTGCTTACTAATTTCATTTTCTCTTCTGCCTGGGCGAATTGCTAAACTACAACTGCAAACGCTCCCTATATATTTGTTCATGTGACTAAGTTCTATACAAAATAATGTAGTTTCCAAATCTGTTTTGTTCAATGGGAACTTCTCTTGGTGACTATATTTTCTCCTTGCTTTTACTGCTGACTTGATACAGACAAGCACAGAAAACTTGAAAAATATGCAAAAAGCTACAAGATGGAAAGAGACTAGGTTCTTTTATCATGTCTTGGAAGATAGGCTCTTACCAAATGGAACATCCATTTTAGACTTTAGATGAGCATGAAGTAAATTTTTATTCCATTGAGTCATCACACATTTATAATATTTAGGAAGTTTAGCAGATTTCTGCATTAATGCATATAAATAAAATATTCAATTAACATGCAAAAATAAAACCAATCTAGTAAAAATGTATTAGATCCTGCAGATGTAGGATAATGCAGTTTTTATATTACTTCCATACTTCAGTTATGTCAATAATTCTCAGTTGATTTTCTCTTATACTTTGTAGAATCTCAAAAAATCTGATACATGTTGATTTAAGTGAAAAGAATAAAGCGTCCTATTCACTGTGGTAAATACAGAATAAAATCTCTCTCATTTTTATAATTATATTCAGTTCAATTATGAAACATTAGATTCTTAATCTTCTATTTTAGTATCTTGTTTTACTCTTCATTGTAGTTTTCGCATATTTTTTGCTATGCTAATGTATCAAATATACGTTTATTAAACTTTACTAAAATATCTAATTATCCTTCAATATTAAAGAAGATAAATATTTTGATCACTTTCTATATATGTTGGTTATGGTGGAAAATAATTGTATTAACAACATCATGTAAATATTATTACAATTCTACATGGTATACTCTTTGATAGATGAGGATATATATGAGGCATTAATGACTAATTTTCCCAACATGACACAGAATTCAAACATACTGCTATGACTTCATCTCCAAACTGTTTACTTTAATCTGTGGTATTTATCAGTATTATTGCCGTCAATACTGTCAACTACCACATTACATACATCATCGCTGGAATTTTTATTGCCCTCCTAACTTATGCTATATACTCACGATGTGAAAACCTATTTTTATCCTAGATATTTCTTGTATATTTCAGACACATATTTCTTTCCTCTAGATATTAGTATATGGAGGAAATTATGGCACCTCTGACTTATCCCAAAACTGAACTTTTATACACACTTAAACTTTCCCCTCTTTCTACACTTAAACATTTGTGTAGTCACAGACTTGATGAACACTCCGTCAACTGAAAACATTCACTTTGACAGTTAAGTCACAGACTTGATGAACACTCTGAATTCATTCTTCTGTTTTGCTCCCCATATTCAATAAGTAAGCCAATTTTGTCAATTCTGGCTCTTAGCTCCTTCTTAGCATCACCCTGTTATTTTGGTCTTTGTATGGATCAGGGTGACAGTGGGCAACAAATGTTTCTCCCAGTCTCCAAGTTTGAGAAGTTTAACAAAGGTAAAGGTTTAGGGAAATCAGCATGAACAATGCAGTACCTCTGGGCTATTGATATTAGAGTAGCTTTTAGCCTACCCCAGCTTGAAAGACAGAGAGCGGTAACCAGAAACCAGAGAATTATTTGTGTAGAGATGGTGCTATTTGTCAAGAGATATAGTCTTTGGAAAGAAGAATAACTGGGAAAGAATAAGGCCAAATAAATAATTACACTCAGCTGACTCAATGCTTATCACCCCGCCTCCTGCCCCTACATCCTATTGGCTGAACCCAGAATCTAATTGGAAACTAGAGAACAACAGAGTGCAGTTGGTTTAGCTCAGCCCTTGAGGGCAAAGATTTGGACACAGAAGAGCGCAGAGTGCATTTGGAGGGGCAAATGGAAGATGTGCCTTTGTTTGGATTGTCATCATCCATTTTCCTAGCTTCTACCCTATCCTCTAATTTGCTTTCCAATTTAAACCAATGTATTATTTCAAAACAGGGAAACTGGTTTTTCCTATTCATGGCATTGAATTCTGAATGGAATTCGGGCATCTTCAAAGATAACTAAAAACATTTGGTAATGTATAAAATACTTCAATATTTGGCCCTTACTTATTGGTTATACACCTCATTCATTGTCTAAAGACTTGATAATTTAAATAGCCACGTTTTTATAAATGATATTTCAATACCCTGGTGAGCTCTCTTTCTTCCTTCAATAACTTGCTCAAAATTTATTTATCAGTGGAACTTACATAGTTTTCTTCAAAAAATAATGCTCATCATTTACACTTTGTAAATCTTTATACAGGTTAACACTTATCTTACTGTAGTGTAAACATGGGTATACATATCTGGGGAAGCTATACTTTTTGTGCCATGGATTCGGAAACACTGTTCATCTTTGTGCAGATATCTTATATTTACTACATAACTTTAGAAATATGATGGTTGGATAATACTAAGAAAAGAAAGA